>NW_023425481.1:0-108560 GCF_014108245.1 Pipistrellus kuhlii
TTGTCACTCGCATATCTATTAACTCTTTTTTAATGTTTGTATTTCTTTGAGAGAGAGAGGGAGAGAGAACATTGATGAGAGAGAGAAACACGGATCGGCCGCCTCCTGCATGCTCCCCACTGGGATTGAGCCTGCAACCGGGACATGCACCCTGACCCAGAATGGAACCGGCGACTCGGTGCACCGGTCGACACTCAACCACCTGAGCCACACCGACCAGAGTTATTTTCTTAATTTTATTGGTCATTTGTAATTCTTTGGTTCACGTCCTTCACTCATTTCCCTCCATGTGTCTTCTAAGATCTTTTCTTACGGCTGGGCGAAATTCTCTGTGTCTGTATTAGCCCTTGTCACTAATATTGAAAATAGATTTGTGTTTGTTTATACATATATATATATATCTTATTGATTTTTACAGAGAGGAAGAGAGAAAGATAGAGTTAGAAACATCGATGAGAGAGAGACATCGATCAGCTGCCTACTGGAGATGGGCCCGCAACCAACGTACATGCCCTTGAGCGGAATCGAACCCTGGACTTTTCAGTCCGCAGGCCGACGCTCTATCCACTGAGCCACACCGGTTTCGGCAGGTTTGTGTTTTAATCCATCTTTGCTTTTGCTTTTGCCCACAAAGGTTTCGTTTTCCTGCAGCCAAACCTATCAGCCTTCTCCTTGATGGTTCTGGGTTTTATCCTTGCTCCAAAGACCCAAAACCCTTCACCTGGGTGACTTCCAGGAGGAGAGTGTTTAAGGCAATTTCTATTACGATAAGGAGGGCAACGGGAAGAGCTTACGTGACCTTGAAGAGGCCACGGGACAAGGTGGAGCCAGGCTCAGCCAGGACTGCCTCACGGGAAGGCAGCTAAAATGCCACCAGAAGCTCCAGGACAGGAATAGCTCTGCCCAAGGAGTGTGGAGAGGAGAGACTATCAAACACACCCCCCCAGGCGCCCAGAGGGCCAGTCTCTGAGTGCCCACTGGGCATCAGACATGCAGGGCAGACCAGGATGAATGACACTCAGTCCTGCCTTCAGAGAGCTAACAGGGGTGGTGCTTGTGACATGTAAACAGATCATGACAAAACAGGGTGTGGGTGCAAAACAGGGGAGGCCTGCATGGCAACCCTGCAAACTCAGAGACCTAAAGCAACCAAACGACGGCCTGAAATTAACCCTTTCTGACCAACAGCAGTTTGTGGTGGGCAGTCATGTCCTAGGCAGGTCTTTTCCCTGACAAAGGTCAGTCTTTACCTCCCTAAGCCCGCCTCTCTCTCCCTCTCTCTCTCTCTTTAATGTTATTTTTTTTTAAAGATATTTTATTGATTTTTTACAGAGAGGAAGGGAGAGGGATAGAGTTAGAAACATCGATGAGAGAGAATCATCGATCAGCTGCCTCCTGCACACCCCCTATCGGGGATGTGCCCGCAACCAAGGTACATGCCCTTGACCTGAATCGAACCTGGGACCTTTCAGTCCGCAGGCCGACGCTCCACCCACTGAGCCACACCGGTTTCGGCTCGGACGTTCCTTACGTGGATAGAGCTAACAGCGGTTACACACCGAAAGGGAAAAGCCTCCTTGGCTCCATCCCACCTCTCCAAACTGCCGGGATTCTTACCACGAAAAGCTCATCGCCGTGATAATAATTCCCAGCATTTTAAAGGGTGCAGCGTGGCTTCTTTCAAGTGGCATTTCTGCTTCCCCGCCCCTCCCAGGCCTCAGTACCCCGAATAAGCGTCAGTCACTGCCCTGATCCCACCGAGGCCGCCTCATTCCAAGGGCCCCTGGGGTGATTCCTTTGCTCGGTTTGCAGGAGTCTTCAGAACACCCGGGTGGGCGGGGACCCTCCCATCTTCCCCGACGGCCTCAGAGGAGGGAGGTCTGCTCCCAGCACCTGTGTGGGGTTGCCCTGGCTGGTCTCCCAGATCTTCCTATAGCCTTGGTTCCTCAGCCCCAATCAGGTTCCTTCTGATCCGGATGAGGCCGCTGCCCCTCACCACCTACAAGTGTCCTAGATCTCGGGCCGCAAACCTGAGATTCTGCCTCCTTCGGCACCCCCTGCCCGCCCGGCCTCAGCTTCTCGTCTGTAAAATGGGGAGGCGTGGGTGTCAGCAACTGTGCCAGGGGGACAGGTTTTGAGAAACTCCACCTCAGTCCCTGGGCAAAACGGAAATACCCACAAGAGGTGTTTCTAAGCTAAATGAGTCCATTAAAGGCTGCTTTTTTATTTATTTATTATTTTTTTTCCTGAGATCATGTCTTTTCTGCTTCTTAGGTTCTTACAAGAGCTGATCGCTTATGAGATAAAATTGACAGAGGCCGGTAAGTATTGTTCTGTTTTGTTTTTAATTCTGCTTGCCTGACAGAATTTAAAAGCTGGCAGCATGGGATCTGTGAAGCCAATCTTTTTCCACACTGATTTTTAAAAATATATATATTTTTTTTATTGAATTCAGAAAGGAAGGGAGAGGGAGAGAGAGAGAGAGAGAAATATCAATGCTGAGAGAGAATCATTGATCGGCTGCCTCCTTCAGGCCCCACGCTGGGGATCGAGCCCACAACCCAGGCGTGTGCCCTGACTGGGAATCAAACCATGACTTTCTGGTTCATAAGTGGATGCTCAACCGCTGAGCCATGCCTGCTTTGCCACACTGGTTTTATGTCAGGGGTGGCTAGCTCCTCTGAGAAGCCACAGTTAAGCAAATTCAGACCTTTTGAGTGAGATGGGCAAGAGGTCACCACCTGGCTTCAGTGTATAGCATTCCTGGGTGCCCTCACCGGGTAGGGTGCCCGCCTTCTCTGTGGCTGTCACCCCTTTCTCATTCTTAAATGCATATGTTTATCTTGCATAATTTTTAAAATAAATTTTATTAATTTTTTACAGAGAGTAAGGAAGAAGAATAGAGAGTTAGAAATATCAATGAGAGAGAAACATCAACCAGCTGCCTCCTGCACACCTGGTACTGGGGATGTGCCTGCAACCAAGGTACATGCCCTTGACCAGAATCGAACCCGGGACCTTTAGTCCAAAGGCGGACGCTCTATCCACTGAGCCCAACCGGCCAGAGCTCTTGCATCACTTTTTAGAGAAGTAGTGGGTTGTGTCTGTCCATTTGGCTGAGCTCGGTTACTGGGTGTTGGCTGGTGGGTTGGGGTTGTCTGCTGGCTTCCCAATAGGCTAATTCCCTCCTATGGATCTTTACTTCCTCTCCTAGCGGGAAGATGATGTATGCAAAGAGCTGGTGGGCGATCAGATCAGGGAAGGAAGAAGAGGGAAAGCCAAAGGGTTCGGCCTCCGCAGGACCAAGGCCAACTCCGGGGGCATCTCTGATCCTCAAACACCCAATCCTAAATGCTCTCATCTCTGTGGGGAATATCGGTCCAAAGTCAGACACAGTGCAGCTGAAAGGGATTATGGGGAAGAGGATGTGGAGTGTATCCCCGGGTCCCCAGGGGTGAAACCTGGGGGCTATTGAAAAGGAGGGATCCCCCTAACCTTCCCCCTCCCCATCCTGGTCTCACCACTGTGCCGCCTCCTCCAGCTGGCCTCCAGGCAGAGGTGTCCAGTCCCTCTTGGCTCTGCTAAGCAGGGCCCAGAACATGTGTGAGTCAGCAGTGACCACAGTGCAGAGCCACAGTGCTCTGGTTACCTCCACAGATGCCAGCCTACCCCGTGGCCCCCTCTTCCCCAGATTAGCTCTGCCCAGCTCCTGTGTCTACAGCAAACGCCCCTCCCAATGTTTTCTTCTATCTGATACCCTCCCACGTGCCACACAGCACCAAAATGAGGGTGTCCTGTGTCTCCCCGATAATGCACGCCAGCAAAACGGATGTGGGCAGCAGTGGCCATGCCGGCTGGCGACGGCAATGTAGTGTAAGCACCGGGATGAGCCCAGGATGAGGTGGGGAGCGGAGTTTCCCAAGATTCCCCAGAAAAGCCTGGATCCAGGGCCAGGGCCCTGCTGACAAGGTGTGAGGCAGACTTTGCCCAATCCCACGGACTCGGGGTTCCCTTTTGGCACTGTCTCCCCCACTGGATGGGGACCCGCCCCACATCTGCTCCATAAACTCTAGGCCAAGCACACCAGGTGAGTGAGCGATCGATTGAATGAATGAATGAATGAATGGGCCCAAGCCCCGGTATAAGGCCTGAGAGGGGCACCACCCAACCTCCCAGCCGGAGCACAGCCTCAAACTCTGGGCCACGAAGGGGAAATGGGAGGCCAGACAGGCAGAGGAATCGGGTGAGAGTCACGCAACAGAAGGACAGTCCCAGCGAGAAGGACAGTGATCACGAATGCCCAGGACGGAGCACTTGGCTCCATACTAAGTCTCTGGCCACGTGCGTTTCCCCTGGATCCGGAGAGAAGAAAGGCAGGAGCGGAACCCAGGCCATGGCAGCATCTGGGTCTGTGTCCGACCTGCTAAGCCAGGCTCTGACCTGAGGCCACGGTTCTGGAACAGCAGCAGTGAGAGGCTGACACCCACCCCGCCAGTTACAACCAAGAAAGTGAAAATTCGTTTCCTGGTCAGCTCACCACCCGCAGGCCCAGGAGGCTGGGAAGGGAAATGAGGACAAGGGGAAGTTGTGTTACCTCCAGCCACGGACCCTTCCTTCCAGGTGGAGGCACAGGGGCCCTGACGACAAGGACCCTGTGTCTAGGGGGCAGAGGTCAGTCGCCCCAGGCTACAGTTGGGGGATGCTGCCTCAGCGCCTACCCAGCCAGGGATGCTGCCTCAGCGCCCGCCTGTGCCAGGGCCCTGGCCCAGAGGGCGGTGCTGTATCCTCAGAAGCGGGACACTGACCACAAGGAGACAAGGGCACTGTCAGCGGCCAGAGGCCGGTCCTGGTGACAGGCCAGGCCAGGCCCTGCGCCCAGTCCCCCCCTCCCCCATTTCCCCACTGGTTCCGAGCGGAGTCGGGTCTACCCTTACCCTGTCTCATGAATGGAGTTGGTGAGATTGGCCCAGGCCACGAAGCCGGGCTGGCGGCCATCCACCAGCTGCAGCTGGCCCGTCCTGGCGTCCAGGACCACCGAGCGGCTGCGGGAGGCGGGGGGCACCGGCCCGTAGGGTCCCCAGTGTTCCCTCGGGGCCGAGATCGCGCCCGTCAAGCCGCTCAGAAACAGCCCGGCCAGCAGGGCCAGCACCCGGGCCGGCGCCCGCGGCAACGCCGCCGGGCTCAGGCGACCGCAGGGCGAGCGGTACGGCGGGGCCACCATCGCCACGCGGAGCCGCACGCAGCCGGCTCACGTGACAGCTCCCGTCACCGGGGGCAGAGGGGCACCAGGCCGGCGAGGGGCGGGGCGTGGGCCAGCGCTTCCGGGGTGGGCGGGGCCCTGGGCGGGGCAGAGGGGCGGGGCCTGTCTTAAAGAGCCCAGCACACTTGTCCGCCTATGAAAACCCTGCATAGCTACCACACGCCCCCAACTTTTTATTTTTTCAAAATTCAAACCTGGAGCAAAGGTGCAAGGAGGAGAGTCAATACCCATATGCCTAACACAAATTGCTAATATTTTCTTTTTTTAAATATATTGATTTTTTACAGAGAGGAAGAGAGAGGGATAGTTAGAAACATCTATGAGAGACATCGATCAGCTGCCTCTTGCACACCCCCCACTGGGGATGTGCCCGCAACCAAGGTACATGTCCTTGGCCGGAATCGAACCTGGGACCTTTCAGTCCACAGAACGATTGCTCTATCCACTGAGCCAAACCGGTTTCGGCGCTAATATTTCTTCTTCTTTTTTTTTTTTAAATATATTTAATTTATTTATTTTTATTTTTATTTTATTTTTTATTTTTTTTTACAGAGGAAGGGAGAGGGATAGAGAGCTAGAAATGTCGATGAGAGAGAAACATCAACAGCTGCCTCCTGCACACCCCCTACTGGGGATGTGCCTGCAACCAATGTACATGCCCTTGACCGGAATCGAACCTGGGACCCTTCAGTTCACAGACCGACGCTCTATCCACTGAGCCAAACCGGTTTCGGCTGGGTGCTAATATTTTCTTACATGTAATTAGTTTTTCTTGATATATGTAGAGGGTGTTCTCCAAAATGTATACACACTTTAACTCAATTTTTGAAAACGTATGTTAATAAACGCTGACTTTATAAGGATTCAAGATGTGTATACATTTTTCCGGGGACACCCTGTATATGTTTTGCTCAACCATTTCAGAGTTAATTGAAGGCACCATGGCATGTCAATCCTAAATGCAGGAGATGTGCAGTATCTCAATAAGAAAAAAGACAGCATCCCAGTAGCCACCATCTACCATTGTAATCGTCAGGAGATGTGCCCTTCATTTAATGCTGGTACTGAGCGCAGGGTCTTATTCACATTTTTCCAATCGTCCCCAAAATGCTCTCTTTCCTTTTCTTTTGGTTCTGGATCCATTCCTCACACCATACACAAGAATAGACTTTAAATGATGAGAGTCTAAACATAACAACGAAACTGCAGAAGTAGGAAAAAATATGGGTGAATTCCTCCGTAACAGGGATGGGGGAAGGCTTTCTAGGTGCAATTAAAGATGAAGACATGCCGAAGCCGGTTTGGCTCAGTAGATAGAGCGTCGGCCTGCGGACTAAAAGGTCCCGGGTTCGATTCCGGTCAAGGGCATGTATCTTGGTTGCAGGCACATTCCCAGTAGGAGGTGTGCAAGAGGCAGCTGATCAATGATTCTCTCTCATCGATGTTTCTAACTCTCCCTCTCTCTTCCGCTCTGTAAAAAATCAATAAAGTATATTAAAAAAAAAAAAAAAAAAAAAAGATGAAGACATTCGCCAAAACCAGTTTGGCTCAGTGGATAGAGCATCAGCCTTCAAGAGCATGTACCTTGGTTGCGGGTACATACCCAGTAGGGAGTGTGCAGGAGGCAGCTGGTTGATGTTTCTCTCTCATTGATGTTTCTAGCTATCTCTTCGTCTCTGTAAGAAATCAATTTTATATATATATATATATATATATATATATATATATATATATATATATATATATATTTAATAGCCAAGACGGTTTGGCTCAATGGATAGAGAGTCAGCTTGGGGATTGAAAGGTCCCGGGTTCGATTCCGGTCAAGGGCATGTACCTTGGTTGCGAGCATATCCCCAGTAGGGGGTGTGCAAGAGGTGTCTATCTCTCATCGATGTTTCTAACTATCTCTCTCCCAATAAAATATATTTTAAAAATAAATAAAAATGAAGACATTTCACTACATAAAATCCCCTTTAACTTTCTCACAGCCAAGACATCATAAGCATCGTGACAAGACAGCTGACAAGTAGGTTAGGAATTCTGAGGAGTCCCAGAGGCAGACAGGCTGTGTCACCTGAGGGCCCCTGAGGCAGATCCACACACAACCAGCTGGTGGCAGTGGCCAGCCAGGCAGCCCCACATCCGATGCCGCACCCTTTCCAGAAATGCTAATGAGCATCTGGAGCTTTTCTCTCACACCTGTTAGGGTTGCTGTTATCAAGAAAGCAAAGGTAAATGTGGGCCAGGATGAGGAGAAAAAGCAACCCCTGTGCGCTGTTGGTGAGAAAGTGACTTGGTGTGGCCACTCTGGAAACCAGTATGGAGGGTCCTCAGAAAATTCAGAGTAGAACTGTCGTAGGCTCCAGCAATTCAACTTCTGGGTCCATATCCAAAGGAAATAAGAACAGGATCTCAATGAATATCTTCCCTCCCATCACAGCAGTACCCACGATAGCCAAGGCATAGCAAAACGTAAGTGCCCACCGAAGCCGGTTTGGCTCAGTGGAAGAGCATCGGTCTGCAGACTGAAGGGTCCCATGTTCAATTCCAGTCAAGGGCATGTACATTGGTTGCAGCACATCCCGGTAGGAGGTGTACGGGAGGCAGCTGGTCGATGTTTCTCATCGACGTTTCTAGCTCTCTATCTCTCTCCCTTCCTCTCTGTAAAAAATCAATAAAATATATATTAAAAAAAAAAAAAACAACCCTAAGTGCCCATTGAAGGATGGATGGATAAAGAAAACGAGGCACATATACGCAATGAAATATTATTCAGCCTTTTCCTTCTTTAAAAACAAGGAAATCCTGCCCTGACCGGTTTGGCTCAGTAGATAGAGTGTTGGCCTACAGACTCAAGGGTCCCAGGTTTGATTCTGGTCAAGTGCATGTACCTTGCTTGCGAGCACATCCCCATTGGGGGGGGGGGGGGGCAAAAAGCAGCTGATTGATGTTTCTAGCTCTCTATCCCTCTCCCTTTCTCTCTGTAAAAAGTCAATAAAATATATATTTTTTTTAAAGAAGGAAATCCTGCCATTTGTGACAGCATGGATGAACCGGGAGGACACTGTGCTAAGTGAATCAGCCAGATGCAAAAGAAAAAACACTGCATGGTCTCACTTATATGTAGAATCTAAATCGCCAAGCTCAGAGAAGCAGAGAGTAGAGTGGTGATTTCCAGGGGCTGAGGGGAGGGGAGACGGGGAGGTGTTGGTCAAAAGGTACAAAGTTTCAGCTGTGCAAAAGGAATGCATTCTGGAAATCGAATGGACAACATGATGCCCATAGTTAATGGCACTGTAGTCTTAAAATTTGCTGCGAGTTGATTTGAAGTATTCTCACCACACACCAAAAAACGACCATGTGAGGGGATGATATGTAAATTAACTTGCTTGTGGTCATCTTTTCACCGTGTATATGTATATTGAAACAGGTACCACCATATCACAGTCAGTTTATTTATATATTAGAGGTCTTTCTTTGCCTGGCTGCCAGCACCACCTTCACTCTGGCCTGGAGCTGCCTTCCACCTCTCTACTTGTTGTGTCAATTTGCATATTCACTCCTTATTGGCTGTGGGTGTCGCCATCTTTATCCAGGAGTTACGGTCAATTTGCATATTCTGTCTTTATTAGATAGGAGGATATATATATATATATATATATATATATATTATATATATATATATTATATATAGTATATATATATATTATATATATATATATATAATTGATTTCAGAGAGGAAGAAAGAGAGACAGAAACATTAATGATGAAAGAGAACCGTTTATAGGCTGCCTCCTGCATGCCCTTCATTGGGGATCGAGCCTGCAACCAGGGCATGTGCCCCTGACTAGAATCGAACCCAGGACCCTTCAGTCCACAGGCCGATGCTCCATCCACTGAATCAAACTACCCAGGGCATCACAGTCAGTTTTTAAGGCCCCCAGCTGGCCAGGTTGAGAGAACAGGGATCCTAGGCAGAAAGCACACAGGTCTGACTCAGAGGCGGCCCATCAGCACTGGGCAGCCCCCTTGTTGTGACAGAACCGCCCCAGTGCTCACATTTGACCCTCCCTATGTAGGTCATGTGACCCCCTGTGGTCATCACTGTGGCTCAGGTGTGGCCAGTCACCTGGGCGTGCTTCCCGTGACCCCTGTGCAATCCTGTGCTGTAGACAAGACATCTGACGTCCACCTGACCAGCATTTCCTTGTTCCATCGTCACGGCTACACTGAGCGGCCCATGGAACTTAACTCCATTGTGAAGACGGAAAACCAGAGTCTGAGCAGAGTGGTGACTCCCCCAGGGACAAACTCAAGTTGCAGGCCTGGGTCTAGCTGATCCAAAGACCCAATTCCTATCCACTACATGTGGGGGGACCCCAAAGGGAAGTGCTCTAAGAGTCTTGCTAAACCGGATTGAACAACGGTGTCCATGGCAACCGTAGCAAGGCCATTACTGGACACGTAGGGCGTTTTCAATTGCTGCCCAGTCGTGAGTGTCCCTGTAGTAAGCATGCCTGTGCTTAGAGCATCGCCCAAATCCTTCACTCAGGAGCGCTCCGGGAGCAGCATCGGAGGCACAGAAGGCACGCGTGCTTTCTCGGTTCTTAAGATCGACAGATATCAACTGCCGTGTCACTTTCTAGAAGGATTAGCCCCATAGAGACTCCTCCTGGCAGTTCTAATGGAAACACTTCCACGTACCCTGACCAGGTAGCTCAGTTGGTCAGAGCATCACCCCAATATGCCAAGGTTGCAGGTTCATTTTCTGGTCGGGGCCCATACAAGCAGCAGCCAATGAATGTGTACATACATGGGACAACAAATCAGTGCTTCACGCTCACTCTCTCTCCTTCTCTCTAAAATCAATAAATAATTAAAATAAAATAAAATAAAAAACACTTCCTCACAATTGGTATGTCCCCTGGCCATCAGGCTGCCTTGGGAAGCAGGGTGTCCCTGTGGAGTTCCAGGGCCACGTGACTGTGCCCAGGGCTGCTAAGGCCAGGGGGGCACTGGCATTGATGCAGGGGGGACTGGGGCATCTTCAGGAACCTCCCCAGTCTCTGTGCCTCGTGGGCTAAGGATGAAAGTCCTGATTCTCTCTTTCCTCTTCCAAGTTCCCCCTCGCTCCTTACTACTTCCGCTCACGCTTCCCCCCAGGTCCCTGGGAGCCTCCACCCCCACCCGGGCCTCCTGAGCAGGGTGCTCAATGTCAGGCTGAGCTGGCCTCATCTCTGAGTGATGCAGGACCACGGTGGTGAAGGCGACTCCTTCCAGCTTCCACTCACTCAGCTTTTACAAAGGCCAAGCCACGGGCTCTGGGCTCTGTGTATATAATCTCCGTGCATCCTGACCTCAGTCCTAGGAATGCCCGGTAGGTGCCCTTATTAGCCCCACTTTCCAGCGGAGGCTCCAAAGATGAGAGGACTTGTCCAAGGTCAAGTAGCCAGCAAATGGCAGAGCTAGGATTTGAACCTGTGTCTCAGTGACTGCTGAGGCCGCTCCTGTGATGTCAAATGGCCTTTGCCAGGTGGAAATATAGGCCCTAACACTGATCCTGTCCATCCAAGCGGAGGCAAACCGGGACTGTGCTCCAGACCACATTTATCTCCCTGCTCTGTGTCCCATGGTTCTTTTCCTTGGATCTTTCCGGGCTTCTTCCTACAAGCACCGATTCTACACACACCCCTCCCCTCCCTGGCCTCTGGGAGACAGGGAGGTAGTGCCTGGCTGCCCCGCTGACCTGGGATGGTGACATCAAGTCCTCACCCTGGCCTGGCCCCTGAGTACTAGAGGCAGACTGGTCCCTTGGGAAGAAGGACTTAGGCTGCAAAACTCAGCCATTCCGGAGCCACTGGTGCAGGCTGCTATCGCCACACACAGACACTAGTGGTGAGAGCCCGTGTGCCGGTGGCCTGGACACAGGACCAGCAGGCCCTGCCTCTCGCTGTGAGGGGCTGCGAGCTGGGGGGACACAGGCAGGTAAGTCATTGTAGGACCAATAGAATAATAGCAACAGCAATGCATTCTGCCCTAACTGGTTTGGCTCAGTGGTTGAGCATCGACTCATGAACCAGGAGGTCACGGTTCAATTCCCGGTCAAGGCACATGCCTGGTTTGTGGGCTCAATTCCCAGTGTGGGGCATGCAGGAGGCAGCCGATCAGTGATTCTCTGTTATCATTGCTTTTTCTATCTCTCTCTCCCTCGCCATCCTCTCTGAATTCAATCAAGATATATTAAAAAACAACAAACAGCCGAAACTGGTTTGGCTCAGTGGATAGAGCATCGGCCTGTAGACTGAAAGGTCCCAAGTTTGATTCCGGTCAAGGGCATGTACATTGTTTGAGGGCACATACCCGGCAGAGGGTGTGCAGGAGGCAGCTGGTCGTCGATGTTTCTCTCTCATCGACGTTTCTAGCTCTCCATCCTTCTTCCTTCCTCTCTGTGGAAATTCAATAAAATATATATATATTTTTTTAAACAAAACAAACAAAAAACAAAACAAAACACAATGCCTTCCAATGAAGGAATGTGTGCTCAGTACCAGGCCTGGGGCTTGGGGCTTGATCCAGTGTTGTTTCATCATGCGAGGGCCCCATGAGATAGACACTACTGTCACCCCCATTTGACAGGGAGGGGAAACTGAGGCTCAGAGAGTCTAAATGGTACCGAAGGTCACGCAGAATTCCAAGGCTCTGTGATTCCAAACATGTCGTGTTCTCTCTCTAAAGGCGAGACACCTCAGGGGCGGAGGGCAGGGAGGGGGGTGGAGGACCACATGAGGTCTGGCGACGTGAGTGACAGGGGAGAAGGGAAGGGCTGGCACCAGGCAGGGGGCTCAGAAGAAGCAGAGGTGTGGCCCTGTGTAAGGATCAGGGTGTTCAGAGAAGGGTGAGCAGAGGGGATGGAGGTGGGGGTGAAAGTGGAAGTGAGAATGGGGCCCTAGGGCTGGAAGGTGAGGGCCTTAGAGGCCGGGCTCAGAGCTGGGCCTCAGTCCTGCAGGTGCGGAGGAAGCGGCAGACCTAAAGGTGCTGGGATGAGATGTGTGCCAACCGTGGACGTGGGCGTGGGGCTGGAGGAGCGCCTGGGATAAGACGCTGGCTCCCAGCCACATCATCCCTGTCCCAGTCCCCGGCTCTCCCCAGGCCAGTGGCAGGAAGACAGAAATGACCAGAACTTCCCCAGGAAGCTGGGACAAGCAGATCACTAATTGCCTTTCTCTTCCTCCCCCGCCCCCCCCCCCCTCTCTCATTTTAAAAAATTGATTTTAGAGAGAGAAAAAGAGAGAAAGAAACATTGATCAACTGCCTCCTACTCACACCCTACTTGGAATCAAGCCTGCAACCCAGGCATGTGCCCTGACCTGGAACTGAACCAGTGACCTCTTGGCGCATGGAATGATGCTCAAGCCCCTGAGCCACACCAGCGAGGCTGCCTTCCTCTCTCAAAATATGCTACTAGCCCTTGGCGGCATTGCTGAGTGGTTAAGAGTGTTCCCGGGAGCATAGAAGGGTTGCGGGTTCAATTCAAAGTCAAGAGCACATACCTGGGTTGCATGATTGATTCCTGGACAAACAATCTCTCTCCCGCTCTCCACTCCCTCCCTTCCATTCTCTCTAAAAATCAATGCGGGAAAATTGAGGATCACAACAACAACAAAAAAGCAATGCTACTGGAGGCAAATGCTCAACCCAGTTAGGGGTTTTCTTAAATAGAGGTGTTTCGGGCAGGACAGCGGGAATATTTGTGGGTAGGGCGGGGCTTATCACCATCCATGATCAGAAGCATTTTGGCGTCTTGCCTATTAAATAGAAAGAACCCTTTCGTTTCACCTTTTAACAACTTCCCCTCTCTGGACTCCTGCTGCCTTAGCCCATCTGGTTTCAGCTCACTTCTGCTTTAGCGGCGAAAGCAGAACCTACGGGGAGTGGGGCTTAGAAGAGGGTGGCCTGTGAGACTCGAAACCCTCAGGCCCTCCCCGGGAGCCTGTGCCTTTAAGGGAATGGGCGGGGCTAGATCCAGGGGGCGTGTCATCGGGCGGGGGCGGGGTAAGGGGCGGGGCGCGGGCGAGGCGAGCTCGGGACCAGCTCCGGGACCAGCCCGGACACCAGCGCCAGGGCGGGCGGCGGGGGTCAGCGGGCGGGGACTGGGAAGGCCGTGCGGGGCCCCGCGAAGCCGACGTTCGGAGGTTGCGGGTCCGAGGCCCTGCAGGAGGTAAGAGGAGCCTGGCTGCCCGCCTGGACGCCGCGGGGAGACTGGCACTCCGAGTCCAACTTCTCAGCCTCGGCCGGGCTGGGCAAGCAGCCCCTGGAGTTTCTCGGGATCTCGTGTCTGCAAAGTGCAGCCGCCTGGGTGGTCGCGATCCCAGTTTCCCGCCTTCCTCTCAGGTTTGCAGAACTTCCCAGCGTCCCGGGCGCGCAGGAGGCGCCCCCTAAATGCCCCCCTGAGATTGAGTCCCCGAACCCCGGGACCAGGAACCGGGAGGCGCGTGCCGATCCTCACGTCGGGGGATCGTGCATCTATCGAACCCCTATAGTATGCCCGGAGGAGCCAGCATTTGTCTCCATTTGATGGGCGGATCAGAGGCTCAGAGGTTGGAACTGAGTCCCCCAACATTGGATCCCTGGAGGCTCCGGTTGCGGGTTAGCGCTTCCGAGTCCGGGACGAGGGAGGCCGAGGACCACCGAGGAGGCTGGAGCCAACAGGTGATGCCAGATGCTTGGCCGGCCGCTGCTGCCCCTGCTCTCTCCCTCTTCCTCCTCCGGGCCTCCTCCCGCCCCAGCTAGGACGTTGAGAAACGCCTGTGCAGAGAGGATTACACACACACACACACACACACACACACACACACACACACACAACAACGTTGTGTTCTGGGCGGTGTTTTTCTTGCAAAAAATAAAACATGCTCCTCCAGGACGTGTGGGGGGAGCCCAGAGAAGGAAATTAATGTGCCAAGGGACCTCCCCCCGCCACCCCTGGTGTTTCTTAGGAAGAAAAATGAAGTCGTTTTTGCCCCGATGTTGACTGAGGGAAGAGGCTGAGGACAGCTGGAATCTGCTCACAGGCTGTGACTGAGCCGTTCACTTCACTCTGGGCCTCTCTCCTTATCGAAGGCGGTGTTGGCCTAGTGACCTCCTTGCTGTGTGACCTGGGGCAGCTGGAGGAACTTCTCTGAGCCCAGCTCCTTCCTCTGGAAAAGGGGCCGGACCTGAACGGCTCCAGAGGTGTCCTGAGACCTAGAGGGAGGAGGCCACCGCTGGCTCTGGCTCCTGGTGGCTCCTCTGTAGGATGGGAGCAATAGCAGCACCCCCTCCAGGCGATTTGGGGGATGAAGTGAGGTCATCTGTCATTGGTTTTCCTTTGGGTGGGGCAGGGGGGGCGCCCCTCGGTTGAAAAAGGTTTCAGGCCCCTCCTGCTGGGTCTTAGGGTCTTCAGTGACACTGTCCCTCTTTCTCACCCCCAACCCGCAGCGGCCGGAGCTGCCAGCCCTTTGAAACTGAACCACCGCGACGCAGACGGGAAGCAGAGGGTGAGGGCCAGGCCCCGTGGGGGCTGATGGCCGGCGGACGACAGAATGGGCACCGAGTGCTGTGTTGGCTCTGCTTGCTGCTAACAGTGGAGAGAGTGCCCGGGGCCTGGGGCCTGTCTACAGGGGCCCACACCAGCCCCCCATTTCCAGCCTCAGGTGTGAACCAGACCTCCGTGGTAGACGTGAGTATCCAGGCGGAAAGCTGGCATTGGGTAGGGGTGAATTCACCCTATCAACAAGTGTTTATTGGTCATCTCCTATGTGCCAGGAGATAAGCTGATCTCTGGGATATACCAGGGAACAACAGAGAGAAAAATCCCTGCCTTCAAGGAGCGAACAGTCTCCTGGGAGGTCAGATAAAGAAGTAAACAAGTGCCCTCGCCGGCTTGGCTCAGTGGATAGACTGTCGATCTGTGGACTAAAGGGTCTGGGGTTCTATTCTAGTCAAGGGCACATACCCCATTACGGACTGGATCCCCAGTAGGGGCCTGCAGGAGGCAGCTGATCATTGATTCTCATCATTGATGTTTCTCTCTCTCTTCCTCTCCCTTCCTCTCTGAAATCAATAAAAAAATATATATCTATTTTAAAAAGAAGTAAACATGTAAGCTTCAGGTGGTAAGATGCTGCAAATAGGATCAAGTGCTATTGGGGAGGCAGGGCTGTAAGGGGGAGGGTATATCTCCAACTGTTTCAGATTGGGTGGTCACAGATGGCTTCTAGGAGCCACGCCCTGAATGAAGAAAAGAAGCCTCTTGTACAGCCCTCCAAGGGTAGGGCATTTTAGGCAGAAGAAAACAGCCAGCACAAAGATCCTGATGCAAAAACAAGCTTCGTGTGTTCCTGTAGGAGCGAGGGGTCCAGAATGGCTGGAGCAGCGTGAGGGGAAGAGAGTTAACAGACAAGGAGGGACAAGAGGTCGTGGTGGCCAGATTATAAAAGGCCTTACATGCTGGGGCCAGGAGGTTAGATGTGTTTTATGAGAGTGAAGAGCCAGTGGAGGGTTTTAAGCAGAGGCAGGTCAAAAATCCGGTTTATTTTTTTCAAGGGACTCTCTCTGGCTTCTCTGGGGAGAATGGGTTGAGAGGGGCCAGAGGGACAGCCAGGGCACCGTGGGGAGGGGAGACTCCCGCAGCTGTCCAGATGAGCAATGGTGGGGCTGGGAGGTAGGAAAGAAGTGGTGAGATTTGGGATAAATGTAGGAGGATGGATTAGCTGGAGGGCATGGTGGTGGGAGAAAGAGGAGTCAAGGATGGCTTCAGGTCCCTGACCTCAGCCACTGGGCCGATGGCCGTGACATGGACTTGGCTGCACGGAGTGAGAAGCAGCGGGTCCCTAGGGTGAGAGGCAAGCAGGGAGGGTGCAGGCCGCTGAGAACTGGCATCATTCCGTTCTGAGGTCTGGAAGGGTGGAGACCTCATGGGAGATCAGGGGCCAATGGCTAAAGGCAGGGTCTGCTCAAGACAATGCCCTCCCCTCTACCCTCCCCACCCCCCACCCCTGCCCCCCAGTCCCTTCCAGCTCCAGGGCTGAAGTTCCGCCCTGTATTTTCGTCAGCAGAGAGTGAAATAACGCTCCCAACGGGCTAAGAGCCTGCACCCACTTTATGGGGCTGCTAAGTGCTTCCTTGCTCACCCCCTGAGGCAGGCGGACGGGTAATTAGGCCATTGTACCGGTGGGGAAAGCCATTTGTGGTTAGGGTGGTTGTAACATCCACGGCTGCCTCCTGGGGCGTGCTTGTCGGATGCAGGGAAACGGGGGTGAGCTGTAGTTTGTGTGGGATTATCTCTGGTTTACCAAGCACTGTGCCAGGCTCACCAACCCCCCACCCCCAAGCCCCTGACCCACGTATGATTGTCTCTGCGCTAGAGAAGCAGACACAGGTCCCCGAGGGCACCTTGGCCACGAGGGAAGGGGCAGAATCAGGGTTTGAGCGCGGAAAAACAGCACCCTAGACTTGCTGGACGCAGGGCTGCCGCAGGCACCCCGGTGACACACGCAGATCTGCGAAGCGCCCGACAATGGAAACCGAGGTATTTCTGCAACTTCTCGTCTCTGGTTGCCTCCGGAGGAACCCAGACTAGGGTCCGCTCTGACTCAGCACTTTCACTTCTGGAATTCTCTCGGACAAAATAGTCTCACGTGTGTCTGGAGAGTCACGTGTGAAGAAGTTCAGTGTTAATATTATTGGGAAATTAGACACACCCAAATGCCCACCGGGAGGGAACTGTTATCTCCGCCATGTACCTTTCATAGTGTGAAATACTACGGTGCTGTTAAAAAGACTGCAGTGAGCCCAGAGCCAGGGTGGCTCAGTGGATAGAGCGTCAGCCCACAGACCAAAGGGTCCCGGGTTCTATTCCAGGCAAGGGCACATACCTCAGTTTGCAGGCACGATCCCCGGCCCTAGGCATGCGCTACAGGCAACCAACCCGTGTCTTTCTCTCACATCAGTGTTTCTATCTCTCCCCTCGCTCCCTTCCACTCTCTCTAAAAATCCATGGGAAAATATCCTCAGGCGAGGATTCACAAAACAAAACAGAAAAAGACCGAGGTGAGGCAGGGGCTGTGGTGGTAGGAAAAGGTGCCTCGGAGTGGAACCAGGACACTGCCTCAGTCTCCCTGTCTGTCTCTGGGCACGGAAATAGTGCCTTCCTCAGAGGCTGTTGTGCAGATTAATTTACTGAGATGCATTTAAGCTCCGGGCACTTTTCCTGGCATCTAGAAACCCCTCAGGATGCTTTTACTTTTATCACCCTCTTCACCATTGTGTATCCGTATGGCAGTACTAGAGGCCCAGTGCACAAATTTTGTGCACAGGTAGGATCCCTAGTAGCTGCTGGCTGCGGCTGCTGATTGCCAGCTGGGGTCTCCCTTTCCCCAGCTGCCTGCTGCCACCGCCAGCCAGGGCCTCCCTTCGCTCCCGCCTTGGCCTGGCGCTGCCCACTCACCTGCTCCACCATCCTGCTGTGGTCCCACTCTCGTCAAGGCCGGCAGGGCCTCATTGCTGATGCCCACCATGTTCCCTGCCGCCCCCTGGTGGTCAGCACACGTCTAACCCTGTCGGTCCAACTCCTGCCCATGGGGACAATTTGCATATTAGCCTTTTCTTATATGGGATAAGGCATATATGTGAAGTGGTAAAAGCAAATCGCAGGAAGAAAAGATTTAGGATGGGGCTGTTTATTTTTCTTTCTTTTTTAAAAAATAAATCTTTATTGTTCAGATTATTACAGTTGTTCCTCTTCCTTCCCCCCCATAGCTCCCCTCCATTCAGTTCCCACCCCACCCTCTGCCCTCACCCCCCACCCCCACCCCCGCCACTGTCCTCATCCATAGGTGTATAATTTTTGTCCAATCTCTTCCCACACCCCCATACCACTTTCCCCCTGAGAATTGTCAGTCCACTCCCTTTCTATGCCCCTGATTCTATTCTATTCACCAGTTTATTCTGTTCTTCAGATTTTTTTATTCACTAGATTTTTAGGTTCACTTGTTGATAGATATGTATTTGTTGTTCATAATTTCTTTTAATTTCTTTATTGATTAAGGTATCACATATTTGTCCTCATCCCCCCATACCCATCCCCCACCCCTCCCCACAGGTGCCTTCACCCCGATGTTGTTCTTGACCACGGGTTAGGCCCATATCATCTTTTTTATCCCCACCTCCCTCTGAGGTCCAACAGTCTGACCCATGGCTCCTTATCTCTGGGTCTGTTCTTGTTCATCCGTCTATGTTGATCATTATTTCCTCTAGATGAGTGAGATCATGTCCTACTGGAAATATACTTATAAGAATCGAAAATGAGACAAGCAATAATGATTATGCTTAAAGGCAAATGAATCAGTCTGTAGTGAGCTTCTTTCTGGGCCAACAGTTCTTTTGAGACCCAATTTCAATGTCAAACAGTTCCTTATGTGTATATATCAGCAATGATATTTCAGTTCTGGATGGTGGACAAATGGTGGTGATGTTGTTCATAATTTTTATCTTTACCTTTACTTCTTTTTCTTCCTCTTCTTATTTTTTTTAAAATATATTTTATTGATTTTTTTTATAGAGAGGAAGGGAGAGAAGATAGAGAGTTAGAAACATCAGTGAGAGAGAAACATCGATCAACTGCCTCTTGCACAGCCCCTACTGGGGATGTGCCCGCAACCAAGGTGCATACCCTTGACCGGTATCGAACCTGGGACCTTTCAGTTTGCAGGCTGACACTGTATCCACTGAGCCAAACCGGTTTCGGCTTCTTCTTCCTCTTCTTAAAGGATACCTTTCAGCATTTCATATAATACTGGTTTGGCGGTGATTAACTCCTTTAGCTTTTTCTTGTCTGTGAAGCTCTTTATCTGATCTGCAATTCTGAATGATAGCTTTGCTGGGTAGAGTAATCTTGGTTGTAGGTTCTTGCTATTCATCACTTTGAATATTTCTTGCCACTTCTTCTGGCCTGCATAGTTTCAGTTGAGAAATCAGCTGACAATCGTATGGGTGCTCCATTGTAGCTAACTGTTTTTCTCTTGCTGCTTTTAATATTCTCTCTTTGTCTTTTGCTCTTGGCATTTTATTTTTAAAAATATATTTCTTTATTGATTTCAGAGAGGAAGGGAGAGAGAGGGAGAGAGAAAGAGAGAGAAACATTAATGATGAGAGAGAATCATCTATCAGCTGCCTCTACCACATTCCCTACTGGGGATCGAGCCCAAAACTCAGGCATGTGCCCTTGGCTGGAATCGAACCTCGGACCCTTCAGTCCAATGCTCTATCCACCGAGCCAAACCAGCTAGGGCATGCTCTTGGCATTTTAATTATGATGTGTCTTGGTGTGGTCCTCTTTGGATTCCTGTGCTTCCTGGACTTATAAATGTCTATTTCTTTCACCAAGTGGGGAAAGTTTTCTGTCATTATTTCTTCAAATAAGTTTTCAGTATCTTACTCTCTCTCTTCTTCTGGCACCCCCATAATTCAGATGTTGGTATGCTTGAAGTTGTCCCAGAGGCTCCTTACACTATCTTCATATTTTTGGATTATTTTTTCTCTTTGCTTTTCCAGTTGGGTGTTTTTTTGCTTCTTTGTATTTCAAATCTTTGACTTGATTCTTGCGATCCTCTAGTCTGATGTTGGATCTCTGTATATTATTTTTTATTTCAGTCAGTGTATGCTTAATTTCTAGTTGGTCCTTTTTCATATTCTCGAGGGACTCGCTAAATTTATCGGCCTTTTCTAGAAAATTCTTGAAAAACCTTATAACCGTGGTTTTGAACTCTATATCCAGTTGTTAGCTTTCCTCCATTTCTTTCCTTTGTGACCTGTTTCTTTTTATTTATTTATTTATTTATATGTGACCTGTTTCTTTGTCTCTGCATCTGGGCTGCTTCCCTGAGTTGGTAAGAGTGGCTTTGTGTGCTAGGTGTCCTATAGATCTCCCCAGTTACCTGAGGTGGACACTCTTGGTACACCCCTTTGTAGGCTGTGTGCACAGTCTTATAGTTAAGCCTTGATTGTTGTTGGTATCACTGGGGGAATTACCTCCATGCTAATTGGCTGTAAGGATCAGCTGTGTCTACTCTGGGAGAACTTCTGTGCTGGAGACACCCTTATGAGACAAGACTTGCTTCAGTGGGGCTTTGGTGCTCATTGAGTCTGCCCCCTGAGTATGTCCCTTTTGAATCTGAGGAGTTATAATCTAGATGGTCCTTCTCTGATCCCTGGGTACACTGGCTCTTGGATCTCCTAGGAGGTGCTAATTTAGCCTCTGCCTGAGGCCACCCAGCAGGAGCTATGGAGAGATCTGGGTTTTGGAGGTACCCAGATGAGGCCCAGCTGTGAAGCAATGGACGCTACTATGGGGCCTTGGGCCTTCTTTTGGATGTTTTGGGTCTCACTGACTCAGCTGCTGTTGGTTAGGTAAATTTAGATTTCAAAGGACCAGGTCATTCATATGCAAAAGCCTCTGCTCTAAGCTTGGATGGGACGGAGTCTCAGGGTGGAACAAACAGCAAAGTCTTCCCGTCAGCCCTGCCCTAAAAGTCCCCTCGGTCTCAGTGTCCTGCAGTAATTGCTGCAAGCACCTCTGAGAGAAAGCCGCCCTTGAGTTCCGCCTGCTTCCAGACAATCCAATTCCTCCCTGTATGAGTCTGGGTCCCCAGAGTCTCACCCAGAATTGGAGTTCAGAGCAGTCGGGAGCTTGTGTCTCCCTCCCGATTGAGAAAGCCAGCCACCTACTCAGTTGCCAGCCTTCTCCGCGCGTGCGTCTCAGTACCTCTGCCTTCCGCACTTCCTGTAAGTCTCAGGGTGCTTTTCTCTTTCCTTCTCGTTGTAGAATTTCCACTCAGCCAGCCTTCCTGTGGTTCTGGATGATGTCTGTTTTGTCTTTTAGCTGTAGTTTTGACATTGTTGTGCTAGGCAGCAGTTTAGGTGTTTACCTATGCCGCCATCTTGGTCTCTCTCCTCATCTCTTCTCCCTTTCTCTCTCTCTCTCTCTCTCTCTCTCTCTCTCTCTCTCTCTCTCTCCCCCTTAACTTGCATTCTGGTTAAGAAAGAATTCAAAGCTAAGACTCAAAACTGTAAGAGCATGTTTATTTTGAAAGTCACAAGTAGTAGTGATCCGTAGAAGAAATGGGCTCAGGAAACAAGTTATAGAGGCAAAGGAAGGGCCGTTGGAGCTTAAGAGAAAGAGAGGGCCAGGGAAATGCCCCTGGGGAGCCTGGGGAGAGGGCGCAGGTGGGCTCCATAGAGAGAACAACTGGGATGGATCCGTTTCTGTAAAACAAACCAAACTGTAACATGGGGTGTACATCCAAATGTCTTCACACTGAGAAACATCTGTCAGGTGCGCTTCCAACTGACCATGGCGGAATCTCTAGGGAGAGGTGGGATCACCGAAGGCAGGGATGAGGAGGGGAAATCTAGAGATCTTTACGTATTGTTTATTGTTTTTGTTTGAAACAAACATGTACTCATGGATAGCTGGTGTTAATTTCCAGCACAAGTTTATTTTTAAAAGATTACAGGGTGTTGCCGAAACCAGTTTGGCTCAGTAGATAGAGAGCATCAGTCTGTGGACTGAAGGGTCCCAGGTTCAATTCTGGTCAGGGGCACATACCTTGGTTGCGGGCACATCCCCAGTGGGGGGGGTGCAGGAGGCAGCTGATGGATGTTTCTCTCTCATCGATGTTTCTAACTCTCTATTCCTCTCCCTTCCTCTCTGTAAAAAAAAAAAAAAAAAATCGAGCCGAAACCTGTTTGGGTCAGTGGATAGAGCATTGGTCTGCAGACTGAAAGGTCCCAGGTTTGATTCTGGTCAAGGGCATGTATCATACCTTGGTTGCGGGCACATCCCCAGTGGAGGGTGTGCAAGAGGCAGCTGGTCGATGATTCTTTCTCATCGATGTTTCTAGCTATCTATCCCTTTCCCTTCCTCTCTGTGAAAAATCAATAAAATATATTTTAAAAATTTGATTATATATATATATATATATATATATATATATATATATATATATGTATGTAAGATTACAGTGTGTAAGAGAGAGCAGGCTGAAGGAGGTCACCTTCCCCTATTTAGTGGGGCCAGCTCTGGTCACCCGTGGCCTGTGCCTCTGATGTCCTGCCCCCCTCTTCCTCCCTGCAGTGTCGTGACGTGTGCGGCCTGAACGCCTCCGACCGCTGCGGCTTCGTCCGGACCAACCCTGACTGCCGCAGTGAGGGCGGCTACCTGGACTACCTGGAGGGCATCTTCTGCCACTTCCCCCCCAGCCTGCTCCCCCTGGCCATCACCCTCTACGTGAGCCCCGCTGGGGAGCTGGGGGAGGAAGCTGGGGGGGTGGGGGCAGTGGGCAGGGCGCCGGCCCAGGCGGGACTTACCCCTCCCTCTCCGGCCCCACCCAGGCTCTCTGGCTGCTCTACCTGTTTCTGATCCTGGGAGTCACCGCGGAGAAGTTGTGAGTTGGCCTTGGGCTCAGGGTAAGGTGACCACAGTCCCGATTTTTAACAATTTGTCCCGCATCCCGCGGCACTTTAAAAAAGTCCCGATTGCCGAAACCAGATTGGCTCAGTGGATAGAGCGTCGGCCTGCGGACTGAAAGGTCCCAGGTTTGATTCCGGTCAAGGGTATGTACCTTGATTGCGGGCGCATCCCCAGGAGGGGGTGTGCAAGAGGCAGCTGGTCGATGATTCTCTCTCATTGATGTTTCTAACTCTCTATCCCTCTCTCTTCCTCTCTGTAAAAAATCAATAAATTATATATTTTTAAAAATAAATAAAAAAGTACCATTTTTGGCCAAAAATCGGGACTTTTTTAAAGCGCCATGGTACGCGGGACAAATTGTTAAAAATCGGGACATCTGGTCACCTTAGCTCAGGGGTCTTGGCAGGTTGACCTTGGGGCGACCCCAGGTTTGGGGGGCAGGGTGGGCGCAGGGGGTCCCTCCCTGTAGCATCCTCACCATTTGTTTTGTTCCTGCAGTTTCTGCCCTAACCTGTCAGCTATTTCCACGACGCTCAAGCTGTCCCACAACGTGGCAGTATCCTTTCATGGGCCCTGTGCCCTGGCAGGAGGGCAGGAGGTGGGGGGCGGGGAGGTGGGGACACAGGTGGCAGCCCTAGGAACGACCTGGGCAGGCCGGGTAAGGTGACCAGATGACCCACTTTTGTCGGGACAGTCCTGATTTTTAACAATTTGTCCCCCGTCCCCCGTGGGACAAATTGCTAAAAATCTGGACGTCTGGTCACTCGAGGCCGGGGCCTTGGCACAGACCCTCCCCCTTGACATGCTCCCCCATGGCGTCACCTTCCTGGCGTTCGGCAATGGCGCGCCCGACATCTTCAGCGCGCTGGTGGCCTTCTCGGACCCGCACACGGCCGGCCTGGCCTTCGGGGCGCTGTTCGGTAGGCGCGGCCGGGGCTGCGGGCAGCGGGCAGGGCAGGTGGCACGGGGCGGGTGGCAGGGGGAGGGCTGAGCACATGTGACCTATCCCCCAGGCGCCGGCGTGCTGGTGACCACCGTGGTGGCCGGCGGCATCGCCATCCTGCGCCCCTTCACGGCCGCCTCCCGGCCCTTCCTCCGGGACATCGCCTTCTACATGGCGGCCGCCTTCCTGACCTTCACCGCCCTCTACCGCGGCCGCGTCACGCTGGCCTGGGCCCTGGGTGAGTGACTGCCGGGCCGGGCGGGGCTGAGGGGCCGGGAGGCACGGGGACGGGACGGGGTGGCCAGCAGGGCACAGGGCTCCTCTGGGGCCAGGTGATGGGAGCCACTCAGGGAGGGTTCGAGGGAGAAAAGGGGTGTCAGGTCGTCCGGGAGCCAGAGGGGCAGGCGGAGCCGGGGCCAGTGCTCAGACTCCTCACAATTTCTTTTTTTTTTTTTTTTCTTTTTTAAATATATTTTGTTGATTTTTTACAGAGAAGAAGGGAGAGAGGAGAGAGTTAGAAACATCGATGAGAGAGAAACATCCATCAGCTGCCTCCTGCACGCCCCCCCACGGGGGATGTGCCCGCAACCAAGGTATGTGCCCTTGACCAGAATCGAATCCAGGACCATCCAGTACTGAGGCTGACGCTCTGTCCACTGAGCCAAACCGGTTCTGGCAGACTCCGCACTATGTCACACGTTAGCAAGCTGAGCCGGATGCCAGCGGCGGGGGTCAGGGTACCAGCAGCACCCACAGTCCGCCCTGTGCCTCAGCGGCCGGGATGCGGGACAGTGTGCGGGCAGTTGAGGATGCACAGGATTCCAGGGACCCCCTCCCCCCCCGCCCATGGGAGCTATTCCCCCCTCACCTGAAGAGGCAGGGGATGACGTCTTGGAGGGTCACAGGCCCTGCCGGAGCCGGCACCACGGTGGGCGGGCGAGGCGGAGCATGCCCACACTCTCCCGCCCGCCGCCTTTCCACCTGCTGCCAGGCCTCCCGCGGCTGCCACCGGGCGGCAGAGCTCAGCAGTGCTGGTGCCGGTGCCGGCCCAGCCCCCGGGGCACAGGGCAGGACGCCACTCGGAGCCCCTGAGGGGGAGGCCGCTGTCGGAGTCAGGCCTCGCTCAGGGCCTGGATTGTTGGATTGTTCGGAGCCAGGGGGGCAGGGAAGGCGGGCAGAGGCTCCGTTTGCTGGCGCTGGGCAGGGTGCCCACCCCCAGCCACCCCCACAGCATCAGCAATAGAGCTGGCAGCCCTGTTCCCAGGCCCTGCGGCCGGGACGCCACCGGTGACATGTCCTCCCCCCCCCCCCCCCCCGCAGGGTACCTCTGCCTGTACGCCTTCTACGTGGTCACCGTGGTTCTTTGCACCTGGATCTACCGGTGGCAGCGGCGCCGGTCCCTGGCCGCCTCCATGCCAGCTACTCCAGGTGAGCAGCTACTCCAGGTGAGCAGCTACTCCAGGTGAGCAGCTACTCCAGGTGAACGTCTGTGTTGGTCCTCACGAGACGCCCGTGGAGGCTGGCCCCCTGACCCCACCCCCACCCCCGTGCCCTCCATGGCTGCCTGACATCTCCAAGGCTGTGGTCATGCCCATCTCCTCTTCATGCTTTTTCTTTTTATAAAAAAAAACATATTTTGTTGATTTTTTTTTACAGAGAGGAAGGGAGAGAGATAGAGAGGTAGAAACATCGATGAGAGAGAATCATCGATCAGCTGCCTCCTGCACACCCCCTGCTGGGGATGTGCCCGCAACCAAGGCACATGCCCTTGACCGGAATCGAACCTGGGACCCCCTCAGTGCGCAGGCCGACGCTCTCTATCCACTGAGCCAAACCGGTTTCGGCGTCTCTTTGTGGTTTTGGGAAATCCCATCTCCTGCCCTTAAACGGCCTGTGCTGGGGAAGCCTCTCTCGCGGCCTCGTCCACCTTTGCATTGGAAAACGTCTGCCCGTTAGCCTTCCTCGCTCTGAGAAATCCCGAGTGTGCGTGGCGATGGCTGAGAAAAACCCTCACTTCAGAACCACTGGCCCCTGGCCCCCTCTGCTGCCCTGGGGGCCTGCTCTGGGCGGGGCAGGGCGGGGCGGGAGGGTCTGGGCACTGGCTGGGGTGACACGTCCCTCGCTCCCCCAGAGATGCTCTCGGACTCCGAGGAGGACGACGACCAGGTGTCTTCTACCACCGCCAGCTATGACTACCGTGAGTCCTGGGCCCGGGCCCGGCTGGGGTGGGGGCACCGGGGCTGGGGGGGGTGGGAGGTTCCAGGCCCAGGAGTAAGGCTTCAAACCGCTTCCCCCCCCCCAACCCCTGCCACCCCCCGCAACCCTGCACTCGGCTGAGCTGTGGGCCAGTTCACCTGCCTGCTGCTTCCTCCTCCCAGGACTGGGAGCACTGGTGGGCGGCTTTGCTGGAGGCCGAGCCAGCCCGACACCCCCCGTCCCCCCCTTGTACCCCAGGGGAAGAGTACCAGCCGCTGCTTTTCTACCAGGAGACCACAGCTCAGATCCTGGTCCAGGCCCTCAACCCGCTGGACTGCAGGAAGTGGAGGAGCAAGCCGGCCTACTGGAGGGTCCTCAAGGTGCTCAAGGTAGGAGGGGGCCCGGAACGGGGCGCCTGGCTGCGCGACGGAGCCCACTCAGCCTTCTCTGACTCAACGAGCACTGCTGAGGCCCTCCTGGAGTTAGACAACCGGGGACTTGGTGGGGAAACTGAGTCCTCGAGGTTGGCTGATGGCCTGCCCTGGGGCTCAGTCCCCCACGGGGAGGAGAGCGTCTGCCCAGGGACGGGGAGAGAGAGGAGGGCACCCCTCCTGCCTGGCTGAGGGCGGGGACCTGGGTCTGGGTGGCAGACTGGGTCCAGGTGGGTTCCAGTGAGAACAAGATAGAGTTTTTCTTTTTTTAAAAATATATTTTATTGATTTTTCACAGAGAGGAAGAGAGAGGGATAGAGAGTTAGAAACATCGATGAGAGAGAATCATCGACCAGCCGCCTCCTGCACACCCCCTAGAGGGGATGTGCCCGCAACCAAGGCACATGCCCTCGACTGGAATCAAACCTGGGACCTTTCAGTCCGCAGGCCGACGCTCTATCCACTGAGCCACCCGGTTTCGCAGGAGCTCTGGTTTTAGAATTCCGTCCCCCAGAGACAGAGGGACTAGGTCTGCATGGTCCCAGGGCAGCGATGTGTGTGTGTGTGTGTGTGTGTGTGTGTGTGTGTGTGTGTGTGAATGTGATGCAGCAGGAGCCTGATCCGGGCAATGTAGCCATGTCCTTGAGAAACCAAGCCCAGCTGGCTGTGGCTCCATGGTTGAGCATTGACCTATGACCCAGGAGGTCACGGTTCGATTCCCAGTTGGGGCTTACAGAAGGCAGCCAATCAACGAGTCTCTTTCATTGATGTTTGTGTCTCTCTCTCCCTTCCTCTCTGAAATCAATAAGAATATATATATTTTTTTAATATATTTTATTGATTTTTTTACAGAGAGAAAGGGAGAAGGATCGAGAGCTAGAAACACTGATGAGAGAGAAACATCGACCAGCTGCCTCCTGCGCACCCCACACCGGGAATGTGCCCGCAACCGAGGCACATGCCCTTGACCGGAATCGAACCCGGGACCCTTCAGTCCGTAGGCTGACGCTCTATCCACTGAGCCAGACCAGTTTCGGCAATAAAAATATTTAAAAAATAAATAAATAAAATAAACTTAAAAACAACCTTGAGAAATTAGCTTGGGTGCAACCAGCCCAGGCCGGGTCTCCCCGGTGACCGCTTCCCGCTTTCCCGGACTTGGCAGCTGCCTGCGGAGCTGCTGTTGCTCCTCACTGTCCCCCTGGTGGACCCCGACAAGGAGGACAGGAACTGGAAGCGGCCCCTCAACTGCCTGCAGCTGGCCATCAGCCCCCTGGTGCTGGTCCTGACGCTGCAGTCGGGGGCCTGTGAGTACCCCCCCCCCCACCAGGCCAGCCCGCAGCCCTCCTCCCCTCCTCCCTGCATCCCGTGGCCCACCAGAATCCTGGGCGCCCAGAGGCACTTACTGCGTGCTGGTGTAAGGGACCCCAGCCTCCCCAGTCCTGTCCCACCCCCCGGCGCCCCCCGTCGTCCTGGGGGGCCTCCGGGAGGAGGCGTCACGGCTCCCCTCCTCCTCCCTCTGCAGACGGCGTCTATGAGATAGGCGGCCTCGTCCCTGTCTGGGGCGTGGTGGTGATCGCGGGCACGGCCGTGGCTGCGGTGACCTTCTTCGCCACTTCCAACAGCGAGCCCCCCAGGCTCCACTGGGTAAGGATGCCGGGGTCCCCGGGCGGGGAGAGGGGGCGCTGAGGACTCCCCGGCCGACGTCCTGTCTGCGCCTCTGGGGTCGCTGGGCCAGGAGTCCCTTTCCGCAATGACCGGTCTTTAAAGTAAGGTGACCAGACGTCCCGCTTTTGGCGGGACAGTCCCGATTTTGAACCATTTGTCCCGCGTCCCGCGGCGTTTTAAAAAAGTCCCGATTTTTGGAATGGAACTTGGGACCCTTCAGGCCAAAGGCCGGCGCTTACCCACTGAGCCACACCGGCCAGGGCAGCGAGCTTCTTTTTGTGGCGATCCGTGGCATCTGGCCCATAGAGCAGAAATCTGATGAAAGCTATGGGAACCTCTTCTTCACAAAATATCAATATTCAGCTAACTTTTTAAAAAATATATACATTTATTGATCTTTTACAGAGAGAAAGAGAGAGGGATAGAGAGTTAGAAACATTGATGAGAGAGAGAGAGAGAGAGAGAGAGAGAGAGAGAGAAACACCGATCAGCTGCCTCCTGCACACACCCTACTGGGGATGTGCCCGCAACCAAGGTACATGCCCTTGACCGGGATTGAACCTGGGACCTTTCAGTCCACAGGCCGACGCCCTATCCACTAAGCCAAACCGGTCCCGGCTCAGCTAACGTTTTATCAAGTACTGACTGTGTGCTTGGCTCTGGTTTCTTTGCATCCATTAACTCATCGTACACGCATGACAACCCCATGAAGTGGGTACTGCCATCGCCCCGTTTTACAGAGGAGCTGAGGCTGTGGCCCCGCTGGGGGCGGCCTCGGTCCCACCCGCACGCTGTCCCCTCCCCAGGCCTTCGCCTTCCTGGGCTTCCTGACCAGCGCCCTGTGGATCAACGCGGCCGCCACGGAGGTGGTGAACATCCTGCGGGCGCTGGGCGTGGTCTTCCGGCTGAGCAACACCGTGCTGGGCCTCACGCTGCTGGCCTGGGGGAACAGCATCGGAGGTGACCGGGGCCCGGGGGGCGGAGAGGGGGCGGTGAGCACACATCCCTGCCCTTTGCTGCCCCAGCCACAATGGCAGTGGGCAGGGATGTCCAGGGCACTTCCCTCAGCGTGTGCTTAGTGCTGCTGACATTTTTTATTTATTTTTAAATACGTTTTTATTGATTAGAGGAGAGAAAGAGAGACCGAGAGAGAGAGAGAGAGAGAGAGAGAGAAACATCAATGAGAGAGAATCATCCATCAGCTGCCTCCTGCACACCTCCTACTGGGGATGGAGCCCACAACCTGGGCATGTGCCCTGACTGGGCATTGAACCAACTACCTCTCAGTATGTGGTATGACGCTCAACCAGCTGAATCACAGCGGCCACGGCCCCCCTGACCTTTCGGAGTGACCATCACTGGGCATCGGGAGGCTCTGAGCCAGGAGAGTCTGTAGAACCCAGAGCTGCTCCCCTCTCGTGCTTGGAGGCTTGTGGTTCCCCAGAGTCAGGCAGGGCGTGTGCGTGGGTGTGTGGCCTGTGTAGGTGTTCGCACATGCATACACACACACACACACACACACACACACACACACAGTCCTCTAGCTGCAGCCGCCCAGTCGGATGCACGACAGCTGGCCAGGTTGTGACCAAAGAAGGTGTTGGGAGGCTGAAATCTCCTCTCACTCACCTTTTCCTAATTTGCATGGAGACACCTCATTTGCATGGAGACACCTCATTTGCATGGAGATGCCGAATATGCGGGGACTCGGGTGGAAATCGGTGGTTGCATGTCACACCACAAAGCTGCCTCTGCTCAGAAGAGGGGGTGAAGGACTGCAGGATCGAACCGTGTCTCAGGGGCCGCTGTGGCCTCTCAGAGCCAGGCGGGGGGCATGTGTCCGTGTTTGCCGGCTGAAGGACTGTGGGTGAGAAGGAAGGAGGGAGTGGCCAGGAGGGCCCGGGCCTCACTCACCACGCCGGCCTCCTCTCGTTTCCACGCAGACGTCTTCTCCGATTTCACGCTGGCCCGCCAGGGCTACCCCCGGATGGCGTTCTCCGCCTGCTTCGGTGGCATCATCTTCAGTATCCTTCCCGGGGCCCGAGCCTCCCCAGTCCTGCGCCCGCCCACCCTCGGGGCTGTAACCCCAGGGGCCCTTCCGTTCCCGCTGAGCCCGGCTCTGACCTCTCAGGATGGGGTGGGAAGGGGGGTGCCCTGCCTGAGCAGTGTCCCCTGAGCAGTCCCTAGAGGTGGCCTTGACCCGTGCTCCGTCCCCAGCCCCCCAGCGGCCCATGGGCGGTCACTTCGCTTAGCCTGGCCTCAGTTTCCCCACCTGCTGAGTGCCCACCGGGTGCCAAGCATCTCTGCCACTCGTTCCGTCCTCAGGGATCGTGTGCAAATGCCCGCTGGACACTCGCCCTCGAGAGGCGCTAACCCTGGCTGAGGCCTCTCGGGTGGGGGGTGGGGGGCCGGGGGTGGGGGTGTAGATCATAGAGAAAGCCCATGGCTGTGTGGTCGGGGTACGGGGTGGTCCCAGCACCTTTCCTGAGCCAGGCTGCAGACGTGCTGGTGGGCGTGGGCCTGGGCTGCCTGCTGCAGATCTCCCGGGGCCACGCGGAGGTGAAGGTGAGTGGCCAGACCCTCTGCAGCGGACCTCCTTACCATGTCCCCTCCTCCTCCTCTCCCTCCTCCTCCTCCTCCTCCTCCTCTTCTTTCCCCACTCCCCCTCCGTCAGCTGACTAGCAGGTGACTCACACCTGAGCACTTCACACTTCCCCGGAGAGGACTAGGTTAAACCTGTGACCAGTCTGACGGGTAGAATCTCTTTAAAACGTTCTGCGTGTGGGGTTGGAGGAGATGCATTCCTTCCAGATTCTCGGAGTGCTAAGGTGTAGCTTAGGGGAAAGGGGCAGGAGGTCTCTGCATTCAGGTGTCGGTCCCACCCGTTAGGTCTCTCGCTCTGTGACTTTGGATGAGTTAGGGCATCTCTGAGCCTCAGCTTCCTCACCTGTGAAATGGGGTTGATGATGCCACCCACCACACCCTCTCCCCTCACTTCCTGATGAGCACCCATGGGGCGAGGGCCGGGCTGAGCACAGCGTTGCCCACACGGGGTGGATGGGCCGGGAGACAGAGGGGAGGTGCCATCGGTTGGAGACAGCCCTAGGATGGGGAGCCAGCGGATTTGGAGAAGGTTCTGAAACACACCGAGGGTCAACGGTCTCACACTTCGAGAGGATCCGAGAATTCCCCGAGGGCCTCCGAGAGACCCCCAGACCCGGGCATGCCAGGGGGCGGCCGGCGGCTGCATGTCAGGAAGTTCCCTGCCGGCTGGTGAGGGCAGGACGCTTGAGGGACTCAGTTCTCAGGTGGGACATTCAGGTACTGCTGGCCGGGCAGGCAGGTGATGGAAGCGTCTGGCCTGTTCAGGTGGGCCTCACGGGGACAGAGTCAGGCTTTTTATTTTATATATATGTATATATATATATATAATTGATTTTAACAGAGAGGAAGAGAGGGGGATAGAAACATCGATGAGAGAGAATCATCGATCAGCTGCCTCTTGCACACTCCCTACTGGGGATGTGCCCACAACCAAGATACATGCCCTTGGCCGGAATCGAACCTGGGACCTTTCAGTCTGCAGGCCAATGCTCTATCCACTGAGCCAAACCGGTTTCGGCCAGAGCCAGGCTTTTTAGAGAAGAAATCGAGGTTCCTAGGTGAACTTTCGCTGTTTTAAAATACTGGCCTAGCTGGTGTGACTCAGCGGTTGAGCATTCGTCTATGAATAAGAATCCTTCCAAAAATCGGGACTTTTTAAAAAATGCTGTGGGATGCGGGACAAATTGTTAAAAATTGGGACTGTCCTTCCAAAAGTGGGATGTCTGGTCACCTTATCTATGAACCAGGAGGTCCTATCTAGTGAGGGGCAGGATGGGGGGGAGAGGGGTGAGCAGGAGGCAGCCGATGGATGATGTTTCTCTCATGGATGTTTCTCTCTCTATCCTTCTCTCTTCCTCGCTCTCTAAAATCAATGAAAACATTTAGAAAAAACTAAAACATTGCGCAGGACAAACAGCGCTCGGAGCAAGGCCGCAGGTGGCACCCCTGTCCCAGCACCTCCATTCCGAAGGCTGGGCGTTAGGAGACCACAGGAGGGCTGGGAGGACAGAGACAGACGGGGATGGCCGCGGGATGGTTTGGGGGCTCAGCGAGTGGGAGCACGGGGAGTGTCTGGAGGCTGAGGTGGCATATTGGCGGGAGCACAGGCCCCGCCTTCTCACAGCTCTGAGTCCCGAGGAGCCTCAGTGGCTGCTGCCCGGCAGGGAGCCGGCAGGAGGGCCACGCCGGAAGCAATGGCGGCTCACCCTGCTGGCAGAGCGGCCTTCCTCAAAGGCGAACACACGCCCAGATGTGCTGGTACTCTTCGTGGCTCTGAAGGTTCCTTTCCTCATCGATGCTCAGGCTGGTGCAGGGAAGGGGGCCTTAGGGCGGCTCCGCCCCCTGCTTGGAGTGTTTGTGTGCACCCCACCAGCTCTGTGTGTGTGCTCCCACCAGCTCTGTGTGTGTACTCCCACCAGCTCTGTGTGTGTGCTCCCACCAGCTCTGTGTGTGTGCTCCCACCAGCTCCGTGTGTGTGCTCCCACCAGCTCCGTGTGTGTGCTCCCACCAGCTCTGTGTGTGTGCATCCCATCAGCTCTGTGTGTGCTCCCACCAGCTCTGTGTGTGTGTGCTCCCACCAGCTCTGTGTGTGTGCTCCCACCAGCTCTGTGTGTGTGCTCCCACCAGCTCTGTGTGTGTGCTCCCCCAGCTCCGTGTGTTGTGCTCCCACCAGCTCTGTGTGTGTGCTCCCACCAGCTCTGTGTGTGTGCATCCCATCAGCTCTGTGTGTGCTCCCACCAGCTCTGTGTGTGTGTGCTCCCACCTGCTCTGTGTGTGTGCTCCCACCGGCTGTGTGTGTGTGTGTGCTCCCACCGGCTCTGTGTGTGTATGCTCCCACCAGCTCTGTGTGTGTGCTCCCACCAGCTCCGTGTGTGTGCTCCACCAGCTCCGTGTGTGTGCTCCCACTGGCTCTGTGTGTGTGCTCCCACCGGCTCTGTGTGTGTGCTCCCACCAGCTCTGTGTGTGTACTCCCACCAGCTCTGTGTGTGTGCATCCCACCAGCTCTGTGTGTGTGCTCCCACCAGCTCTGTGTGTGTGCATCCCACCAGCTCTGTGTGTGTGCTCCCATCAGCTCTGTGTATAGAAACTGCCCCACTGTTCATTGAGACGCCAGGCAGGCTCCTGGGGGGGCCGTCTGGGAAGGACGCCCGCGGAGGGAGCACTGGTGGATGGAAAATGCTGGGAGCCTGCCCTGGCCGGTGTGACTCAGTGGACCAAACGGTCTCTCTCGGGCTCCATCCTGGTCAGGGGTACGGACCTCTGTTGCAGGTTCCCAAGGCTTGGTGGGGGCTGTGCGAGAGGCAACCAATCAATGTTTCTCTCTCTCTCTCTCTCTCTCTCTCTCTCTCTCTCTCTCTCTCTCGCTCTCGCTCTCTCTCTCTCTCTCTCTCTCCCCCTCTCTCTGCTCCCTCCCTTCCATTTCGCTCCTCTCTTCCTTCCACTATCTCTAGTAATCAATGGAAGGAATATTCTCAGGTGAGGATTGAAAAGTAATGAAATTGGGGGGGAAACAAAACAGCAGTGAGTGCCCATAACCGCTCACTGCTGTACAAGCCCCGCTCTCAGATCTTCGCACAGTCTGTGTCTGTGCGCCCCCACCTGTGTGTGCCCGCCTGTGTGGGCTTGTACGTGTGTCCCTGTGGGGGGCAGGACAGGTACGGGCTAAGAGCTGGACATCCACGAGGGCTCTGTCGCTTACTGATGACTCAGTCTCCCCCCCGTGGCCGGGACGTGCCCCTCGGGGGTGGTTGTGAAGATGGAAGCTGAGTGAGCGTGAAACCCTCGGCCTGTGTTAGACACACGCTAAGTGCAGGAAGAAGAGAGGGCAGGTGGGGGCAGTTTCACTTCCTTTTCTGGACCGCTGGAGAATTCTCTATGTCACATGGTGTATACCCAGCGTATCGTACCTGTGCCCTAGGCCACCCTAACGGATGAGCAAACTGTTCAGGCTGCGGGAACGCACCTGGTCTCTGACCGGCTGGGTCCCAGCCAACCTGGGATCAGCAGTCTCGCCATTGGTTCTGGCTGGGAAAGAATTCAGAGCCAAGACCCAAACTGTAAGAGATCATTTCCTCGGTAAATCAGAGACAGAAGGACTCCTAGGATACATGGGCTTAGGCCGGGCCGGCGTGGCTCAGTGGTTGATGTCGTTCCATGAGCCAGGAGGTAGATCACAGCTCGATGCCTGGTCAGGACACGTGCCCGGGTTGCGGGCTTAATCCATAGCAGGGGGCCTGCTGGAGGCAGCCGATCAATGATTCTCATCATTGATGTTTCTCTCTCTCTCCACCTCTCCCTTCCTCTCTAAAATCAATAAAAGTTTTTTGTTTTTTGTTTTTTTTAAAGGAATTAGGCTTAGGAAGCAGGTTATAGAGGTAAAGGAAGGGCCCTTTCGCTCGGGAGTGAGGAGGTTAAAGGTAACACACCTGGTAGGGAGGCGGGAGGAGGAGAAGGAGGAGGAAGGGGTGGGGAAAAGGGAAGGCGCAGGCGCGCTTCCTGGTGGGAGTGGGGAAGCGAGAGCCGGAGAGCACACGGGTTTTCCGTCCTAGAGGGATTTTCCGTTTTTTTAATCCTCACCCGAGGACATTTTTTTCAATTGATTTTTTAAAGAATTCGGGGGGGGACGCACCCAGAGAAATGATGTGAGAGAGACACATCGACCGGTTGCCTCCCACACACCCCCCAGCCCGGAGCCTGGGATCAAACCTGCAACCAAGGTACGTGCCCTTGACCGGAATGGAACCTGGGACCCCGGAGCCCTAGGTCAACGCTCTAACCATTGAGCTAAGTCAGGTAGGACCACGCTCAGGGTTTGAAGGGTGGCAGTTTTAAGGGAGATCGTAGCATATCCAGCAGCTTTCCAGGGGTGCCCTTTCAGGGTCGCGGTCCGCTGATTGCTTGGCGTGCCCAGGGCAGGGTCATTATTGCCTGCAGCTGGCCCTGGCCTCAGCCTCAGCCGGGGCTGGCTGGGTGCTGATCTGGGCCTGGAGCTGACCTACAGCTGAGGCCTGGGTGTTAACCTCCACGGAGGAAGGTCCGGGGACCTGGTCTGAACCCTGTGACCAGCACGGCCTGCACAGGCCAGCACTGGCCAGGGGAGGAATGTCCCCCTGGGGCAGGTCCCACCTACAACTGATGGTCTGTTGCTAGGCACCTGGGCTTCCCACACAGTGACCTTCTGTACCTGGCCCGTTGTCCTTGCTCTGCTCACGTCTAACTGCCTCCCACAAAACTAGACGGCTTCACACATTGCCGGTCCGGGTGGGGGCAAGCCGTCCATGGGGCAGGCCTTCGCCGGCCCCTAGCAAGGGGCTCTCAGGCATCGGTTTGACTGACTGACGGGTGTGGTAGTGACCTGGCCTCTCTCCCTCGTCCCGCCCCCTCTGCAGCTGGAGCCGGATGGACTGTTGGTGTGGGTCCTGGCGGGCGCCCTGGGCCTCAGCCTCGTCTGTTCGCTGGTGGCGGTCCCGCTGCAGTGCTTCCAGCTGAGCAAGACCTACGGCTGCTGCCTTCTCCTCTTCTACGTGAGCTTCCTCCTGGTGGCCCTGCTCACCGAATTTGGGGTGATTCACTTGAAAAGTGTGTGAGGGAAGCTGCGCGCCGGGTCCACCTGGCGGCCGGGAGGTGTCACTGCAGGCGGCGAGCTGGAAGATGGAGGAGGATGCTGTGGAGACCCATGCGTGGCGGGGAGTGAGGTGTGGGCTGGACGTGGGGTCGCTCGCTTTGCTAGAGGTTCCCAGGCACTGCTGAGTGCAGGGAGGACGCCGAGCCTCCTATCTGGGGCTTTGGAGGCTGGCCTTGCCTGGGTGGACAGCCTCAGGCAGAAGGAAGGAGACTTCCTTGGATTATCTGGAGCCTCTGGAAGGCTGGGGTGTAGGGGTGACTGGGTGCCGTCCAGGCTGGTGTTGGAAGGACTGGGACGTGTTCAGGGCTGGAGGCAAGTAAGAGGCCGAGGCCCAGCCCCACCCCACGGGTGTTCCTGCCCCCACGGGTGTCCCTGCCGCCCGCCCGCCCGCCCGCCTGCATCTTCTCAGGGTTTATGCTGCCAAAGCCAGGCTTAGGGGCTCAGGGTGGTGGGACCTGCGGACAGGGTGCCAGGCCGTCGTGGGCTGAATCCTAGAGCTGCACCGTCTGACAGAATCGGAATGGGACACGTATCTCATTTGGAATTTTCTAGTCACCATGTTAATAAAGCCCAAAGCAACAGGTGCAAATTCCACTGTGATGTGTCTTACTGAACCCAAAAGCTCCCGGCTATCTGCCCACGGCTGTCACGCTGACGGTACAGCTCTAGCTCCCACCGCCGGGCCCACCCGCCGGCTGAAGGTAAAACGCGTGTCCTACACCTTGTTTTCCCGGCTGCAAAACCGGAGGGAAAAAACCTGTGCCTTGTGCCCACCTCAGGGGGAGCCTGGGCTGGGGTCCCAGTGCCCCCGCACCCCCTCCCACCCCCAGCACCTTCTGCCGTCAGTGCCCTGCTCCGGTGAGCAACTGAATAACCTGCCCATTGCCTCGTGACAGGGATTCTGTTATCTTTTTTCCCAGCAAAAAGTTATTAAATATTTCAGGTGTCCAGTTCCAGGGCTGAAGGTGGAAGGTCCTTGGGCCTAATGCATGAGCTTCGGGGCACATGTGGGGGTGGGACTGCGCTGGGGTCGGGAACGGGGCCTCCCTGCACCCCCCCCCTCCCCCACGATACCAGAATGTGAGGAGGCGGCAGCCACACGTACAAAGCAGAGGCGCTTTTATTAATGTGCCAGAAGCCCGGAGACGCCGAGGGCTTTCCCGGTAACAAATCACCAACGTACAAAACCACACAGGGCCGTTCCTGCGATCCGTACAAAATGATTGTCGCGTGACGTGGAGTAAGGCTTGGGGCTGGGGGGAAGGAGGGGGCGAGGAGGGGCCGTGACGGTCAGACAGGCTGCTCTGACCCAGGGCAGCTCGGTCTCGGCGTGGTTGCTCAGCTGAGTGGGGAGGGAGGGCGCCTGGGCTGCGTGATGTCCCGGGTCCCGCAGAGCTCACAGCCCTGGGCCGCCTGCTCCCTGCACCGTGTGCGGGTGTGAGGACCGGCCTGACCAGGCCGTAGGAGACCCTGGGGACTGCTGTCCTCGGCCTCAGTGACCAAGGCGCCGACCAGTGGCTGCACTAGGCAGGTTAGTGCAGGTTCAGACTAGACCACATGTGTCAAACACAAGGCCCGTGGGCCAAATCCGTCCCGCCAGGCCTTGCAATGTGGCCCGCACCGCGCTGTCATCACTGCACTCCGCTGCGTTTCCATCACAATGACAGTTTATGACTGTTCAGTAAACCATTCGGCCCGCGATTTAGGCTGGATTTTAGATTTTGGCCCCTTCTCTGATTGAGTTCGACACCCCTAGACTAGACCCTGCCCTCCCCTGCCGGCCCTCACTGTGGGCTCAGGGCCCCGGTGCCCTGCCCAGGTCCTCGGCCCCTGCGGGCAGAGGAAGGGCTAGGATGGGGCCGAGGCTCAGCTGGAGACCCCCTGCTTCCGAAATGCCATTTCAGTACAAAAGCTACAAGGCACCCGGCTGTGCAAATACGTTTCCTCTCAGGAGGTGGAGAGCTTCTGGCCTGAGCCCAGTGCCCAGCGCCCAGCTGGCTGATGGCCCCCGACAGAGGCCGCCAGCCTCCTGCCCCCTGTGGGAATCTGCCTTCCTGGTGTCCCCAAAGGGCTGTGCTTGAACAATAATGCCCACTCCTCTCCCCCTGAGGGGCAGAGCTGTGCAGCGTGGGTTCTGGGGATCACCCCTGGAGGGGGTGAGGGGTGCTGGGTGCTGTACCCAGGGTCAGGCCTGCCCCTCCCCCCCCTCCCCCCCCTCTGACCCTGCTATGCCCTCACTGGGGCTGCCAACCCCAACAGCCTGCTCTGGATTCTAGCACCGATCCCACCCCACCCACACTGACCCCAGACAGCTCCCCAGGTACCAGGGGGACTCGGCGAGCTGTGGGTTCACTCGGACCCGCTTCGGTACCACCCACTCCTCCCAGTGAGGCCTGAACCTAACGCACAGCATGAAAGAATGTGCTGTCTTGAGCAGAATCCTGAGGAACCCGCACAGCTTTCTGCCTGGACAGCACAGTCACAGGCAGGGGGAGGGGCTTAGCGGAGAAAGCCGCTGCAGGAATGGGTCTGGGTGTAGCCATTGGCCTCACCCTTGCTTTTTCCTCTCCCCCAACCCCCATGCTTTCCCCCCCTCCCCCCCTTGGTACTGGGCCTGGATTCCAACTGAGGCTGTTAGGATTTTCGGCAACAAGAGCAGAAACCTAGCCAAAAGGGGGGTGGGACAGAAGGCTTAGAGCCAGGCGCTCACCAGCTGAGGCCGGACCACGTGGTCTAGTCACACCCGATTCCACTTCCCACTAGGTCGTAGGCACAGGTCCCGAAGGACTGTCCCGTGACATGACCCTATAGAGAGATACGAATCCCAGTATTTCTGTCCCGTAAGTGGTTTTGTCCCTAAAGCAAGACAGAAACCCGTGCATGGCCGCGGAGGAAGTGAGGGGGGAAGCTGTCAGCTGGGACGGGGCCTGGAGGCGGCAGGAAGGCGTGGGTGTGAGTGTGGCCTGGGGAGGCCGGAGGGCCAGCCCGCGGAGGGGGCAGAGTCCGTCCCAGCGCTTTCTGCCTGGCTGCGCCCAGAGCAAACTGGCTCCCGGAGTTAAGGAAGACAGGGCCAGGAGGTGACAGACCAAACCCCACCTGTCTTCTCCGCTGCCTATAAATAGGTGCATATATGTGGACGTGTGCATAGGTATATATGCACGTTATCCCGATACATCGTAGTAAAATAGTGCTATGTGTTATTGCATAGAGAGATGGCTTCCGGGAAGGAGCGAGCTGGCTTAGGTGATGGTCTGCGAGCGCTGGCGGCTGCCTGGGGGCTGCTGGGTGGCGGGGGCACCGCTGCCGTCCGACTGCTCCTGCTCCTGCTTCCGGGCGTGTTCCTCGTACCACTCCTAGGGCACAGGGCAGATGGGGGGGGCGGCGCTCAGTGGCTGCACCCCTCCCAGCCCGCCCTGCGCCTCCAGCCTGACAGGCACCAGGCCGGCAGTGCGGGGCCTCCGGCCTCTGCCTGTGGGGCTGGGGACCACCCAGGACGGAGGAGGTGAGCTGCCAGCCCCCCACCCACAACGGGGCCCAGGGCCTCTCACACCTCCCGCTGTGAAAGCAGTTTGAGGAAAACGAAGCGGCTCACCGGCCTCAGGCCATTGTCTGACATTTTCGGGGACAGGGGTAGTCAGGTGATTAAGGAATTACAAACGCACTGTGTGTTTAGATTTAGAATCTGAACCACAATATGAAAGCCTAAAACACCAAGATGGCCTAGCTCCGTGCCCCCTCATCTTACAGAGGGGAAACTGAGGCTGGGGTGATGGACAGGGTACGGACACCAGAGCTCCCGCTGACCCATGCCCCTGTGCCACCCAGTGCCCTGCAGCCTCTCAGTTTGGGGCGTGAGCAATGGCAGACCGGGTTCCCGCTGTGAGAACGCCAGGAAAGGAGGCAGCTGCTGCCAGGGAGACCCTCCCGGGACCCCGGGACCCCGGGACCCCGAGCAGGAGGGCGAACCCAGGCCCCTCCACCGCAGCCCGTGGCCAGTGGCTCTGTCCTGTCTGGGACACAGCGTGCGGGCCACGTGGTGCCAGGTCAGACGTCTGACTCAGCTCGCAGTGTGGGGAAAAGGGGCGCGTTTGTAAAAAAACAAAACAAAACAAAATTGACTTCTCCCTTCTCTTAAATTAGAAAAAAACCAAACAGTAAGAAGAAAAAAAAAACACCCAGAGACCCGCTGGGCACAGCAGGCCTCATTCGATGGGCAGAGTTGGCTGGACCTGGGAGGGGCCGTGTCACCCAGGGCGGCGGGGCGGGCGCTCCTACCCGGATCTCCTCCTGGTACATCTTCAGGCTCAGGTCACTCTTGGTCCGGGACCTCCGTCCCAGGAACACCACGGCGCTTTGCTGTGGAGGAGCAGAGGCTGCAGGCCCCCGTGCCAGGCCCGGGCTCCCCCGCGCCCCCCACCCCCCCCAACCCCCCAGCCTTGGCCGCTCCTCTGGCTTTTGCTCCGATGCCTCCGAAGTGTCACCAGACCTCGAGGGGCTGACGGTGGGGGTGGGTGTCCTCCTCCCGGCCGGGTTTCCTGCCCCGATGGGCCCAGCCTCACCTCGTTCCTCTCCATCTGGGAGAGGACCTTGAGCAGCCGGGGGACGTCGGCGGCCGCGTCCCGCGCCTCCCGGGACAGCTTGAGGATGGCGAGCAGCTCGTCCTTGGACAGTTCCTTCTCCACGGTGATACCACCGTCAACTGCAGCGGGGGAGGCACCCGGGCTCAGAGGCCTCGCCAGCCCTCCTCCTGCCGTCCCTACAGGGTCCTGAGGCCCCTCTCCTGCCCCTCCCTCCTTCCCTCCCTCTGCTGTGGGTGTGAGGATCGGTGGGCGGGACAGCAGCTCACAGGGGACAGGGTTTCGGAGGCAGCCTCCAAGCAAAAAGGAAAGGGTCAGCCTGGCTGGTGTGGCTCAGTGGTTGAGCACGGACCAGGAACCATGAGGTCCCTGATGCAATTCCCAGTGAGGGCACATGCCCAGTGTGCAGGAGGCAGCTGAGCGATGTTCCTCTCTCATTGATGTTTCTCTCTCTCTCTCTCCCCCCTTCTCCCTAAAAATCTATTTTAAAATGACATGTTATAAAAAAGGGTCAGACAGCCTGATAGGTAGACTTGGAAACAAGTAGAAACAGGTTTGTGGCCATGTGGAGGGAGGAGAGTGTGGAAAGGATGGGGGTCAGATGCAGAGAGCTGTGCCCCTGGGAGGCGCGAGGCGGTCAGGGGAGCTGGGACCTCCCAGCAGGAGAGCTATGGCCCCGCGGTCTGCAGGGGCCCAGGACCTCAGAGTGGAGGTTAGAAGCGGAGACAGCGGCTGAGCGGAGGCTAAGTGAGCAGCCCAGGGGACAGGGGACGGCCGGTGGGGTACACCAGAAGCCTGCCTCGGGTGTGGGGTTTTCTTAAACTGTGATGTATATTGTTTTTCTTTGAAAAATGAGATGGAGAGCGTGTGCCTGTCACTGACTACCAGTGAGAGAGCTAGAAAGACAACCACACACGTGAGCTGAGCTGCAGGGCAGACAGACAGCCGGGCAGCCGGCAGCGCAGGCGCCTGCCCCTGGCACAGACCTTCCGAGTCCTGGTTCTTGCGGCTGAAGTTCATTCGGAAGACGAAGGCCTCGAGGATGAAGGCCACGATGATGGTCATCACCACCTGGCCGGCACGGGGTGGGGGGAAAGACAGGAAGGGGTGGGCGCTGCTTTGGCCCCGGGCAGAGCCGCACGGACCCGTCCCAGCCCTGTCCTCTCCGGCTGCCGCCCAATGCGCAGGGCAGCTGGAAGCCCGGATGGAGGGGGCGCGTCCGGGCCCAGACTCACCATGGTCACGATGTAGAAGGTCATGAAGTAGAGGCGGCTCCAGTGGGAGGTCTGAGAGGTGACGCCTTCCTGGAGGCAGAGGACGCAGTGAGCGGCCTGGGGGGCGCTGTCCACTAGGCTTCCTGTGGCCCCGGCACTGCTGGGCTCTTTACAGTATCTCCACCATCCCCCCCACCCCCCATTAAGGAAGACACGGGTCCCAGGATCTAAAATTCCTCTGCTGCAGGGGCCTGGATGGTCCCCAGGACTGAGCCTGCCCCGAGTCGGGGTGCACGTGGAAGAGTTTAGGGAAGGAAATCCTGCCACACTGGTCCCTGACTGGAAAGTCTCCCCGGTGGGCAGGAGGCCAGAGGCTGGCACATCCCCTGGCTGCTGGGGGGTAGGGAGCTGGGACAAAGGCCATGTCCAGCCGAGGAATGCTCCTCTGCAGAACGCCACCCCCGCAGGCAATGGGAAGGGCAATGCACCCCACACGGGGTGGAGGGAGACGCAGAGCTGGCCCCAGAGGGTGAGGGGACAGCGTCCCCAGGGGCTGGCCAAGGTCCTTACCATGATGATGTACCAGTTGTTGACAACTGTGAGCTCGAACAAGGTCACTGCCAAAGGGAAGGGGGAAGGCACCGTGATCAGACCCACCGTTTCAGAGTCAGAGGTGCCGGGCACCAGGCACCTAAATGAGGCGTCCCCATCGCCAGCCTGGGCTCCCCGGGCGCCCACCACAGGCTGCTGCCGCCTTGCCCGTCCCCAGCAGGGTGTGCCCTTTGCCCGCAGCCTGGGGCTGGGCCAGGGCTTGGGGTGGGGAAGGAGCACATGGACCTTCATCGGTGCAGATCTGGGGTGCATGAGGCTCTCCCTGACCTCGAGAAGCTGTGTCAGGCCTGCCTGTCCGCATCCCTCCACTCCCCCGCCCACCCCATCCCCATCCCCCTGCCCCCCCATCCCCATCCCCCTGCCCCCCCATCCCCATCCCCTCCACAGGACCCGGAGCAGGGCGGTGTGGCCTCCTCTGAGCCATGAAAGGGCACTGTGGTGGGCGAGGGGTGGTGTCCTGGCATCAGGCTGGACCCCTCCCTGCAAAGCATGAAGCTCTTCTGCCCCCTGACACTAAGGTTATCCGCAAAGGAGTAACCCGGCCGGCGGCTGCGTGAGCCAGCCTGGCCCGCACCCCTAAGCCCGGCCTCACACACTCCCTCTGGGTCAGAAGGGACCGAGACCGTGGGGCCAACAGCAGGGGAGGGAGAGGCCGCAGGCAGCCCTGCTCTCGGCCTCTGGGGCCTGCGGGCTAAGGCCTAGGGAGTGTGTGTGTGTGTGTGTGTCCCCGCCCCGGGATCTCTGCACTCACCGAAGCTGTTCAGGATGTTGTCGAAGTTGTTGAGATAATAGTAGCCGTCCTCCACGACCGTCCTGTTGCCCACTGTGTGGTTGCGCCAGCGGTAGGCGTCAGCCACTGTGCTTGTGCTGGCCGGGGAGACGGGCAGAACAGTCACCAGACAGCGGGTTGCCCCAACAGGACAGAATGTTTGAGGAAACCCAGGTCTGAGCAGGGCGCACTGTCCTGGCCCAACTTATTTCCTGCCAGCAACCTCCCTCCCCCTCCTCTGGCTGCCTCCAGCCGCTACCACTTAATTCCCCTTATCCGCCTCCACTGGGCATTCCTCTGCTGCCGGCCGCGCCTCCTCCCTCCCAGCCACCCTGAGACACTGCTGGGAGGGCCGTGCCTGCCTCCGGGCTCTGGGCTTGCTGAGGCAGGCGAGGGCCACACCAGGAGGGGAAAGGGCCTGTCGGCTCCAGCACCAGCCAGGCCTTCTCAGCGGTGGTTGCCTCTGTTCTGAGCTGGCTGGCTACTTTTATTTAAATCCTGGATGGCTCATCTGCTAAAACCCACGTGATGTTTCTGCAGTCTGAGCCTCTCGCCAGGTGCACGCTGCACCCGACTTGTAGGCCTGGAACCTGAGCTTGTAAGCAGCAGCCTGTGCCTGGGACCCCTCTCCTCGGCGGCCGCCCCGAGCTCAGCCTGACTCCCAGCAGCCACCGGTGTCTCTGAGGCTCTGTCGGCCTCCAGGCCAGAAGGACCCAATATTAAAGGGAACACGGGACCAACATGCAGAGGACACATGTCATCCTGGGAGGAGGGAGGGAGGGGTCATGGGGAGCAGGCTCTCCACTCTGTCCCCACAGACCTTCCCATGGGTGTCCGTCTGTCTTATCCTAACGGGCCACCCCTGGAGAGACGTGGAAGTGAGCCATGGGATCAGGCCTCAGCCCTCAGCCCCAAGGGCGAGCTGAGGGAGGCCTGGGGACAGGGAAACTGCTCTGACGCCCTCACCGCAGAGATAACTGCTTCCAACCCTCACTCAGCTACAGACTGACCGAGCCCTGGAAGCACCACAGGGCACTGATTCCAGGGGCCCGGGCCGCCCGCCGAGGCCCCGCACACACTCACTTGCAGCAGTTGGGGTAGAGGATCCCGCAGAAGAACTCCATGCCCACGATGGCGAAGGAGTAGTAGAAGATGAGCAGGGTGAGGCCCAGGCTGCGGGAGGGGCAGACGGTGACCGCGGGCCGGCCGAGAGCCCGCCCCCTCGGCTGCCCGCCTGACCCACGGAGCGCAGGGTGAGAGGCGTGCCCCCAGCCAGGCGCTCGGCCTGGGCAGTGCCCGCGGGAAGGGGCCTCGTGACTCGGGTCTGGGCTAGCGCACAGCCGAAGGAGGACTCTGAACGGATGCCCCCTGACCAGAGATTTCCCCCTTACCTGTGAGGCAGACTCCCAGGCGACCCCTTACCTGTGGAGCAGACACAGGTGGTGAGTGAGGGACCGCTCCCTGCCCGTCCCACTAGCATCTCGCAGGTTGGCGGAGGGGAGCGGGGCCAGGGGGACCTGTGCTGCCAGAGGTCAGCCGCCTCGGAGCCCGCAGAACCCTCGAGTCCAGTCCTTTCCGGGACTCCTCTCCCTCCTACCGCCCGCTGCCCGCCCCAAGGGGGCACAAGCCGCAGGACGCCTGGCCCTGAGGCCGAGGCAGGGCAGTACCTGGCCATCCGGGGCAGCAGCTCAAACATGGTGTCCAGCACGTTGCGGTAGCGCTTCTTCAGTTTGAACAGCCTGAGGAGGAAGGAGGGGGGTCACTTCCTGACACGGGGTGCAGCCGCAGCGCACTCCCCCCCCCCCAGCACCAGGCAGAAGGCAGGCCCGGGGCCCTCCCTCAGGACACGGGGCCGGACAGGCCTGTCCCCGCAGGGACGCAGAGCCGTGCTGGGGGTCAGCCCTTCCGCGGGAGAGGGGCAGTGTGGCTGTTCAGTTTGTAAACGCAGCCTGAGGCTCAGGGCGGTGAGGCCCTGCTCAAACACGAGAGAGAGAGAGAAGGGAGCAGAGCCCAGGGGGCCCGGAGCCTGGACTCTGGGAAGGAAAGGGTGGCGGTGGCGGGGAGAGAAGCTGGCATTAGCCCGGCCGGGCCCCCACCACTGGGCGTGGCAGCAGGTTCTGCTACAGAGATGCCGCCCTGGACCCCAACCTCCTGAGAGGACAGGCGGGAGGAGGAACAGAGCGGGAGGAGGGACAGGGCAGGAGGAGGGATGTGTGTGGGATCGATCGCAGCTAATAGTCAAGAGGGAACCAGGCTCATGAAAACGCAAAGGGCTTCCCCCAGCGGGGAGGGGTGCTGCCCCGGCCGGCTTCACTGCATGACCCTGGGGGCTGTTCCAGAAAAGCAAGGGGCCCTCAAAAGCCCTTTGGACCTCACGGCGGTGCCTCTGAAGAAGGTGAGCCCGAGAGCTGCCTCCCCTCTCCCCGCACCTCCCCCCCCGACAGTGCCAGGGGCACTGCAGGCCCCGCCCCAGCTCGATGCTTTGGCCCTTTCCGGTCCCCAACCAGACCCCAGACCCCAGGGCCCCCGGCCCGCCTGTCCCCACCGCAGCCCGGCCCGTCACCTCAGCAGCTGGAGCGGCCGCAGGACCACGATGAAGTAGAAGGGCTCCATGTTGAAGGCCAGCGCCAGCAGGCCCAGGAAGGCGAAGGCTGTGACGGAGAAGTCGAACCTCGGAGGGAGGGAGAGGGAGAGTGGTCCGTGGGCCCAGCAGCCTCCTGCACCGCGGCTGGCGCCCCGGCCCCATGCTCGGCTCACCTTCCAAGGAGCCCAAGTGCCACCCACAGCAAAGCAAGTGCGCCCGCCCCGCAGAGGCCCAGGCCGGCCAGGTGGGTCACGGCTTCCCACCGCCCTGGGTTTCTGAGGTCGACGTGGCCAGCTGCCATCACAACACACACCTCCTCTCCCCCCCCAACTCCCCCGTAAAACACACCCCTGGAGGATCTAAGGCAGACGCTGGTTCTACTGGTGGCCGCCTGCCCTGGCGAGGTCACGAGTGAAGGGGCAGGGTTGGCAAGGGGACCCCACCTGGACACCAGTGAGCCCTGACCAAGGCCGAGGGCCCCGAGGTCAGCGTGGAGCCAGGCTGACTGCCGGACTCCCCTCGCTGACTTGTTTCACGCTCAGAGGCCTGTGAGTGTAGCCCTATTCTACGGGGAGGCCTCGAGGGGGCCACAGGGACCTCGGGGGGCCTCAGTGGAGCCGGGAGGAGGGCCCGGCGAGGCGGTAGGCCTGCTTCTCTAGGGCGGCATGGTTTTATGGAAAAGGGCTTAGGTATGTTGGGCACAGTGTGGAAGCTGAGGCCTCAGGAAGAGCCCAGCAGCGTGGCTCAGTGGGTGAGCATCGACCTACAGACCAGGAGGTCACGGTTCGATTCCGGCTGGATCCCCGGTGTGGAGTGTGCAGGAGGCAGCCGATCCATGACTCCCTGCCATCATGGATGTTTGTTTCTCTCACTCACTGTCCACTCCTCTCTAAAATCAATAAATATACCCTTTGCACTCCGAACCACTCTGGACATTGGCTACCAGCTACTCGACGCTACTTTGCGGCGGACACGTGCGTTGAATTAACTCAATTCCCCGTAATCACTAATAAACTGCAATGTCCCCCCTGAGAGGGGACATCCGAGTGATATGCTAGAATTCCGATGTCCCCTGAGAGGGGACAGCGGAGTGCAAAGGGATATACAGTATATTTAAAAAAAAATTTTTTTAAAGGCCTCACGAAGAGCCCACCAGCCTCAGGACCCTGGGGCATGTGCAGGAGGGGGAGGGGGTTTGCAGTGGCCCAAGGGGAGGACAGAGCCCAGCCCTGGGAGTCTCAGAGCCACGGGGGTGGGAAGGGTGGGGACTTCCACAAGACGGGGTTCAGAGACACTGTCACTTACAGGTTCCAGCCGGAGGACAGGTACTCCACGGGGCCCAGGCCCGCCACCTTCAGGAACAGCTCCACGCCGTAGACTGTGGACAGGAGCGGCAGTGGCGGTTGGCAGTGACCTCCCATACCGGGCCTGGCTCGGCCTCCAAACCCCCCCCCCCCCCCCCCCCCCGGCTGCGCGCCCTCTGGACAGCCACGCCCCACGGGAGAGTGTGGGCTCCCTCCCTCCTTCCCTCCCCTTCTCTGGGCACAGCCCAGCCACCCTCTGTCCACCCAGCAGGTACTGCCTGCACCTCTTCTGTGCCAGGCGTTGTGCTGGGTGCTGGGCATGCAAGTGACTGGCACAGTGCAGTGCCCACCCTACCGAGCTGAGTGCAGACGGGAGGAGCTGTGAGTGGGTGATGACAGTGTGCTCAGGGTTATAAGAGGAGGGGGGAGTGTCAGGTGGAGGAACACGGTGCCGAAGCAAGAAAGGGCATGGGGCACTCAGGAGCAGGGCGCTGTTCAGGAGGGCTGAGGGACCCTGCCCGGCCAGGGGATGTGAGCACGCCGGGATGGAGATTTGACGGAGGACAGAGGAGCCATGGGGGAGTCTGAAACAGGTGGGATGGCATCAGACCCAGTTTCTGCTTCCTGAAGCCGCCCTGTTTCAGAGCCACGGTCCTAACCCAGTGACCGGCCTCCCACCAGAGTTTAAGACAAAGCCCTGCCGGAGACTTACTGGTGAGGAAGACGAGGGAGCTCCAGGGCACATGCTTGGAGAAGAAGTTCCCACCTGCAGGACAGAGAGGCCGCAGCTCAGGAGGAGGCCGGGCAGGCCCAGGGGCGGGGCGGGCCCCCAGCCGGGCTCACCTCTCAGCATGAAGGTCTCCGCGAGGACCCAGACCCCGTTGACCGCCACCACCAGGTCTGCAACCGACAGAGAAGCACAGGCCTGCAGGTCACGCCTGGTTCATTTCCGGGCCGCTCCCCACCCCATGGGACAGGTGACTGCTTAGTGCTTTTACCACATGAGCTCAATCAACTGCTGGTTTCGCTTAGCAATAGCTATGAATTTCTAAAAGCCCCTTCCGTCACGGCAGAGATACCAGTTAAGATGTTCCAGTAAAACCTATTATTCTAAGTCAGTATCAACGATGGACAATCCACCGAGGGTTTGATTATTGAAATAATTTGCTTTTCCTTCAAGATGTCTGATTTTTAAAATGACTGCACAGTTAGCAAAATACATGTGGACCTGGCCTTCCACTGAGCATTCCCGCTGCTAGGAACCCATCCTAATGAGACACCAGCAAACACACAGCACCAGGTACCCAGAAAGCTATTCACGCGAGAACTACTTGCAATGGCAAAACATCAGAACCCACCTAGCAATCAGGAGGTACCGGTGGAATGAACTATGATGCGGTCATGACAAGGAGCCTACCGCCCCAGCCAGGTGGCTCAGTCGGTTGGAGCATCATCCCGTGCATAGGAAGGTTGTGGGTTCGAACCCCAGTTGGCGTACAAGGGGCAACCAATCAATGTTTTTCACATCGATGTTTTTCTCTCCCCTTCCATTCTCTCTATCAATAAGAAAACATATCATTGGTGAAAATTAAAAAAAAAAAAAAAAATCCTATCAACTATAAAAAAATATGGGGGACATCTCTATATATTACTGTGGCGTGGTCTCCAGGATTTATTGCTAACAAGTGTGTAAAGTATGCTTTAATTTCCTGAAGACAGAGATATATGCATACGTATGCACCTATTCGGAGTTTTTAAAACATGGATGGATAGCTGGGACCAGTTTGGCTCAATGGATAGAGCGTCGGCTTGGGGACTGAAGGGTCCTGGGTTCGATTCCGGTCAGGGGCATGTACCTTGGTTGCAGGCGTATCCCCAGTGGGGGGTGTGCAAGAGGCAGCTGATCGATGACTCTCTCTCACCGATGTTTCTAACTCTATCTCTCTCCCTTCCTCTCTGTATAAAATCAATAAAAGAAAATATATTTTAAAACATGGATGGATAAGGCATGATAACAGGTACCCATTGGGGGAGGTGACAAGAGGTAAAGTTGCCGGAAATAATTAATGGAGGATATGCAAAAACAAACACAAACAAGACAGAAAGAGGACCAGTCCTGTTTCTTCAACTACACAGTGTGGGAGGGAGAAGAGGGACGAAGGAGGAACCTACAGATTAAAAAGACCCACATTAGGCTGGGTTCTCATTAGGATGGGTTCCTAGCAGTGGGATTGCTCAGTGAAAGGCCAGATCCGCGTGCATTTTGCTAATTGTGCAGTCATTTTAAAAATCAAACATCTCAAAGGAAAAACAAGTTCTTTTAATAATCAAACTTATCCACCCATCACACTCTGCGGTTCTGGAATTAGCTTTCAAAACTCCAGGCCTAAGGGTATAGCGAGCCCGAGTGAGGGCGCAGATGCACAAGGAGGACTGGCCACGGGGCGGTGAGTGCCTCCAGGGGTGCTGGGCACGTGGACGTCCCTGAATTTTCTACGATGAACAGTCCTCACGGGACTGCAGGACCATCTCTGGCCTCCCCACTACAGAGGAGTGAGCCCCAGAAGCAGGGGGACCAGAGCTGGACGGGTCGCACTTACACATGAAATACTGAAAGGCTTTGGACTTCACCAGGATGTTAACCCCTGTCGGAAGAGAAGAACTATTAGCATCGAAGTCTTCCTGTGCAAACATGCTCCCCGACTCCACAGTGCGTGCGCGTCAGCAACCAGGGGGCCTGTGTCCAGGGGTGAAAACGGAAAAGCCTGTCCCCTGGGGACACTCAGACACCCGGACACAACGGCATGGACCACAGCTGCTCTGGGGACAGACTAGGCGACCCAGGCCGAGCCGGGACTGAATGGAACACAGTGTTGCTGCCACTGTTGAGACCTACAGTCCTGCAGGCCTCGGCCTGGGACCATTTCCTCACCCACTTGAGCAACTATCATCCCAGCGGAACGGAAACCCGTTAGAGAATATAAGGTGACATCTGCACCCCGCGCACCAGCAGAGGAAGAAATCACAAACTCGGCCATCCCATCGTTCCTCATGTTCATGCGGCCCAGACCCAGGCTTCGGGCTTTTTACAGAGAAACTCCCTGTGGACTCACTCCCCCGCCCCCCTCATACCCCGGGAGAACTTCCAAACGGGCATTAAGTGAAGGGGGGCTGTCAGGTAAACAATCCGGGCACTCCGATGTAAAACGGCTGAATCTTATACTGCCAAGGGATCACGCACACTGGGTATGCACCTTGCACAGGGGGGACAGGCAAAATGCACCAGCCGATAAAAAGGCAGGTTTCAGACAGAACACAGACTGCAGTCCCACAGTTTTCAGAGGTGCAGAAACAGCAACCGACGTCAGAAACAAACCAGAACATGAGCAGCGGTTATGTCCGGGGGGAGATTTTCCTCAGGCGATGGGACTTGGCAAACTTTTCTGCAGTGAACTGGACATTCCACAGATGCCTTTTGGTTTAAAGTTGCCAGTTTCTTCCCTGGTCCCTAACACTTTGTTCACGACACGTCTTCGGGGGCGCCTTACCTTTGAAGATGAGGAAGGCTGTCCTGGGAAGCTCATCGAACCAGTGCTCTCTGTTCTTCTTCGCCTGCCCAGGAAAACAGGGCCGTGGGAGGGGGGTTCAACCAGGGACGGGGACCTGACCCCGGGGCCAGGCGGCCTCGGCCCCTCCCTGCTCCCAGGCTCTAACGTGGGGAAAAGGAAGAACACTCCGGGATCTAAGTAACAATGAGGCCAGCCCAGGGCCACTGAGCACTTCCACGGGCCACGCATGTGCCTTATTCTATAACGTCCTGAAAGTAACTGGAGGTCCTGTCAGCCCGTTTCCCAGGTGTGACGACCTGGTAAAAGTCACGTAAGGGGCTCGAAGTCACGGTGGCTAATGGGGCCCGAGATTCAGAGCTGGTGACCAGGACACTGTCTTACACGTGTGAAGGCAGATGGGGGCCCGGGCCACCTGGTGTCCCTGAAATGACCAGGACAGAGGTGTTGTTCCAGCCAAGGAAGAACTGGACCTCGGCCCGGCCACGGTGGCTCAGTGAGCACAGGGAGGTCACGGTTCGATTCCCAGTCGGGGCACGTTGCCCAGGTTGTGGGCTCGGTCCCCAGGGTGGGGCGTGCAGGAGGCAGCTGATCAATGATTCTCTCTCATCACCGATGCTTCTATCGCTCGCTCTCTCCCTCTGCCTTCCTCTCTGAAATCAATAAAAATATATTTTAAAAAACAAGAAAAGAACTGGCCCTCAGGTGCCTCTGGGCCTCCTCCCTTCCGTGGGGCTGTCCACCTGCTCCCTCTCAGGTCTTACCTTCCACTTCAAGGCGGTGACTTCATAGATATCGTAAAAGTCCTTCAGGCTGTCGGAGCAACATGAAAAGGCAAAGTAAATTTTAAAAAAACCCAGAATGCTCCCACTGAGCTTTTCTTCTGTTCCTTGCCTGCCTGTGGTCCCCTTTAAAGGGGGAAGGCGGAAAGGGGGAGGGGACAGCTGGGAGTCCTGGCATATAAGTGGGGGAGGGGGAACCTCCCCTGCAGGCATTCTGACCTTCCTCCGGGCCCTGTGAATACTTAATCCTCTCAGTCTGAGTGACAGCGTCAGGCCCCCAGAACCACTATAATGCTTACATAGCAGAGAACTTACTGGGACAAATGGGCCGAGAGTTCAGCCCAAACAGAACTGACTCGCTCTCCTATCTGCAGTGGCCTGCTGCTTTTCAAACTGAAAAGAAGGGTTCGGTTGTCAGCCATCTAGAAGATCGAGATTCCCCTGGAAATCTCCGAGGCTGCTCCGTGGTGTGCACATGCCTGCATATGTGTGTGCGTGTGTGCGTGCGTGCGTGCGTATGTGTGTGCATGCGCCAACACCCCTCTGTGGACCTGCTCGTATGCAACATCCCCACTCATTCTTAGCTCAAAGGTGAGCAGCTAAGAATGGGTCAGTCTACTTCATGATCCAATATATTCCACTTTTTGGCAAGTCAGCCTGAATTAAATTTGGGTGGGACTTCCCCGGAATCCCTCAGCGGGCCACAGCGCCCCCACCTGGCCGCACTCTTACCTGAGCAGAGGGGTGTTGCTCTGATTCAGGGCCTTGAAAGTCAGGTAGCGCTCCCAGGCATTCACCTGGGGCTTGTAGAAGCGCATCAGGCCTTCGAACTGCCTGTAGGAGATGCCGGCGGGCCTCTGGGGGAGAGGAAGGACCAAGTGTCAGCACAGGCGAAGGCAGAGCCCACGGCCTCCTCCCTCGGGGGCGACTACTTGGCTGCCCAGCACTGCCTGGATCCCGGGTGCCTGGCTCCTTCTTAGCCTCCCAAGGGCAGGACCCCTGCTTTATTTTTCTTTTTTTAAAATATGTTCTTATTGATTTGAGAGAGATAGGAAGAGAGAAGGACAGAGAGACAGAAACATCGATGAGAGAGAAACATTGACTGGCTGCCTCCTGCACACCCACAACCCAGGCAAGTACCATGACCGGGAATCTAACGGGACCTGCAGGTTCACAGGTCAACATTCACCCACTGAGCCACGCCCAGCGTGCAAGGACCCCTGGTTCTAAAGCTGCCGGCCTGCCGTGCTTTGGGGCTGCCCAGGGCAAGGGAGGGGTACTAAGGACCAAACCCCTCCCAGCCCAACTCCCCCACCCCACACCCCTACCCGCTGGCTGACGAGCAGGCGATAGGCGTGCTGGATGGCAGTTCGCTTGTGCAATAGCAAAGACTTGAACTTGCGTTTCTCGATGTCGTTGAAGGTGTCGAACACCACGGCCAGCAGCTGTGAGGGAAGAGCAGACACCTGGCTCCTTGCACAGGGGGACCTCAAGGGGTTGGGAGTGTACCCTCTGCCTCCAGAGGGCGCTCTCCCACACACCCCAGACCCAGGGAGGGGGAGGGGTGATCCTGCCGCCTGTCCTTGTCGGAGACAGGAGTCTATCTCCAAGTCAAAGAGGAAGGCCATGCCCTAGTTGGTTTGGCTCAATGGATAGACCATCAGCCTGCAGACTGAAGGGTCCCAGGTTCGATTCCAGTCAAGAGCACATGACTGGATTGCAGGCTCCATCTCCCCAGTAGGGGGTGTGCAGGAGGCAGCCGATCAATGATTCTCTCTTATCATTGTTTCTCTCTCTCCTCCCTTCCTCTCTGAAATAATAAATTAAAAAAAAAAAAACAAAGAGGAAGGCCATGTATCACCACTTGTAAATTTTCTCTCTTTAGACACATGAAAACATTGTTGTTATATTTCCCCAGGTACTTCACCTACAGCTCGTCCCTGACTGGACAGTTTTATAAGGTGAGAAGGAAGCAGGGAAGGGCATGCTGGGCTCGATGCCCCCATCAGCTCAGTCTAGTGGCTGATGGCGAAGGCCTGGGAGGCTGGGTCCCTCCTGTGCCCGCCAGGCCCCCGAGCTCGGAGGAGCATCAGCATGGTGGAGGCTGCCTCCCCCTCGCCCCCTTGCTCCCCGTCCTGGTGAGTCCCAGCTTCGTGCACTGGTCCCAGGCACCAGGGGGCAGGGGGCCTTCCTTGAGGCCACATCCTGGAACTGCCCGATTCCAAGTTCAGCTTAGTCACCACACAGCCTGCTTCACCAGAGAGCAAGGGGAGCAAGAAACACTTTCTTTTTCTTTCAAAAATATTTTGAGGGAAATTCTCTTGTCCTTCCTACTCCTTCAAATGGCCCTCCCTCCAAATTTTTTCCTTTAGGTCAAGAAAAGGTCAGCAAACCTTTCCATAAAGAGCCAGACAACAACTATTGCAGGCTCTGAAGGACAGATGGTCTCTGCAGTTGCAGCACGAAATCAGCCACAGAGGATGCGGGAACTAATGGGTGTGGCTGTGTGCCAATAAAACTTTATAAGTGCAGGCTTTGGCCAGCAGGCTGCGGTTCACAGACTCCCTACCCCGGATTTTCACAACAAATTAAATCAATTATACATAATACGTTGTTATGATTCTAAACTAAGGACGGTATATAAGAACTGTAATGTGTATGAAGATAGCTAACATATTTCTTTTTGGTTTTGAGGAATTAAAAAATGTTTTCCTTTTTAAGACCTCACACTTTTAGATTTCACGTGTCTGCTCCTTTCTTCTTTTTCCTAATCCTCACCTGCGGATATTTTCCCATTGCGTTTTAGAGAGAGCGGAAGGGAGGGGGACAGAGAGAGAAACACCAAATGTGTGAAAAATATCGTCTGGTTGCTCTCTGCATGCCCTGAGGCATGCAACCAAGGAATATGCCCTTGACCAGAATCGAACCCAAAGCCCTTCACTCCGTGGGCCAATGCTCTAACCACTGAGCCAAACTGGCTATGGCAAAAAAGTGTCTTCTATTCTATCCCAGGCCTGGCTGTGATGCCTGGTGTGAGAATGCTCCTTAGAAGCATAAAAATACAAGATGAGTAAGAGCCTCTCTCTGGTAATTCCGGTGCTGACGTGTGGTCTTGGCACCTGCCTAACAGTGATTGGCTGATGGCAGGAACATGCCTGGTGGCCAGCCCCGCCTCCTCAAATGCCTCCCCAGTCCCAGTGTGCACGGGGACTTCCCCTTCTCCCGACAGTGTGTCCTGTGCTGGAATTTCCAGTGGTTCGTGATAAAAGGAGTGGAAATTCCAGGACGTGGGTGCCGAAGGCCCGAGCGGTTCAGAGCAGGGCTTGGAATCACACCAGCTCACAGCCGTGGGCCTGTCCCTCTGTCCACCCGACCCTCAGGGCCCCATCTACACACTGAGGATCATAATGGGCCCTCCAGGGCTGTTGTGTGAAATCATTTAATCCACCTAGCACGGCGCCCGGGTAAGGCTACGCAGTGCCGGCTTTAATAGTTATTACACGTCTGCGGTGAGAATGAACAACAGGTCACGGGGAGCCTTGGCTCAGACACGAGCACTATCAGAACAATGGCGGGAATAACCCAGGGAGGCTGCCACGCTGGTCCCCGCACCACCCCCGACTGCAGCCTGGCACCCCCAGCCCCTGCTGACGTGGCACCTCCTTTTCCATGCCCATGGCACCCAGCTGTGCCGGCTGCCCCAGCGGAGACGACACACGGTCACTCACCAGGTTCATGATGAAGTACAGCTCGATGGAGAGGTACACGATGAAGAAGACGCAGGACCAGGGGTTCCGGGAGTAGGAAGGCATCATCACGTCTGGGAAACTGCATTTGGAGAGCATTGCCCAGGGGCCCCATCTGCCAGCCTCCTTCTTTTCTAAGGACATCTCTTTTCTGCCTTCCCAGCCCCGCTCGGAGCTCACGGGCTCCGAGTCACCAGGCCACTCCCATTCCTCCCAGTGCCCGGAGCACTGTCTGGGCTGAGACAGGTAATGTCTGGGCTGGGAAGCCCCGGAGCAGAGCCCACACTCACTTGGCTGTGGTCAGGAGGACGAACAGACTGACGATGCTGCTCTCCAGGGTGCTGAAGTACTGTTGGGGAAAGGAGGCAGGAGGACATGCTGGCCAGCCGCAGGCCAGCCTGCAACGGGCCCCCGGAGCACCCTGCCCTCCCCGCCCCACCCCACTAACTCTGTCCCTCCCACGAGATCCCTGAGGGATGAGCAAACTGGAGTAAGGACTCCGCCTTCCTGAGCTCCACGCTTCTGGCAGAAGCAGACAAGTGACTTAGGGACTTTTCTTACAGAAAATCAGATGTTTGCACAGTGAGCTTGGATCTCCTTCACTGTAACCTCCACCAAAATGTTCCCATGTTCTGCCGGGACCGGTTTGGCTCAATGGATAGAGCGTCAGCTTGGGGACTGAAAGGTCACGGCTTGGATTCCGGTCAAGGGCATGTACCTTGGTTGCGGGCACATCCCCAGTAGGGGGTGTGCAAGAGGCAGCTGATCGATGACTCTCTCTCATCGATGTTTCTAACTCTCCATCTCTCTCCCTTCCTCTCTGTATAAAATCAATAAAATATATATATATATAAAAAATGTTCCCGTGTTCCAAATATGATCTTGGAAACTGAGTCTCGCGGTCAGAAACCATACCCCTTAGTGCGTAGGGAAGGGAAACAGCTCAGGTCGGGGTGACGGGGACTTGCAAGGGCCGTCAGCTGTGATGGAAGCCAGGCAGGCCTCCCTCCCTCACGTAGCTAGAGAGTCAGCCCAGCCACCTTGTCAGAGGAGAATGGCCTCACACAAAGAAAGAAACGGACAAAACATGGTGATTACTTACGGGGTCCGAAGGATTAGGGGAGAACAAGTAGAAACCTGGAAGGGAGCAGAAAACAGATTGAAAAGATGTCAAAGGACTGGACCAATACACGTAAATGAGAGCAGGGAACTCACCGAGGATGGCGAAGATGATCATGAAGAAGAGCAGCAGCAGCAGGATGTCCATGAAGGGGGGCAGGGACTGGAAGATCTGCCGAAGGTTACTGGGGAGACAGGGGATGGGGGGATGAGATGCAGCCCAGGGTGGGCCCGAGGAGCGTGGTCCGGACTCCTCAGGGGAATACACGCTCATGGGGGCCCGGGTCTGGTGCTCCTGACTCAGAACACTAACCCTCCTTGCGCCCCGGCTTGCTGTCCTGCAGGACCTGCCCTCTGTGGTGACAGGGAGGAGGGAGGAGGTGCAGCACAGACACCCCCTCCTCCTGCCTGCAGGGTCAGTGGGGAGTGCCCCGTGAGAGAGGGAGGGGAAGCAGAAGGCTGAGGGCAGAGACTCGGTGCAGAGGTCGCTTCCCCAAGTGGGGTGCTTGGAGGCAGCTCGGGGCCACCTGGTCCTAGGACACGTGTGCCCTGCGCTGAGGATGCACAGAGAATGAATTGCCAGCCCATTCTTATCAACAGTCTCAAAGCTCAGTCTAACTCTAGGCGGACGGTGTGTTCGAGTGCAGGGCCCTGGTCTCGGGGAGGCACCAGGACAGCCTGTGAGCCATGTGCACCTTTAGCCAGGCTGCCTGCTCTGTGCTGGGGCAGACAATGTGCATGGAGAGGGGCCAGGCCCAGAAAGCTGGGACGCAGGCCTGGAGTCCGGACACCTAAACTTCAGGGGGAAGAGCCTTCCTCTCTGTGGGGCCGAGAGGCAGAGGGAGGTGAGCGTACTTAGTTAGACCCTACCGACGGGCAGGATGGACCTTATGGCTACTTGACTCACTGGGTCCTGCTCCACCGGCCCAGGGGTGCAGGCCAGGCCAGGATAACGACTGTCTGAGCAGCTTTTCCCCCAGGCCTTACCGCCGGACGCCACCGCAGTACCGACAGTCCACCAGGAAGATGCAGCGCAGTGCCCGGGTCACCCGCATGTGGGACGTCTGCCGCACCAGCACCACGATGGCCTCGATGAACTGCACCACCAGCACGGAGGCCTGGGGGCGGGCGGGCAGAGAGCACATCAGCTCCTCCGCCCAGACCCCTCCCGGACACCCTGAGCTCAGGGCTCGCTAGGGAATGGCACTCTGGTGCTGAGAGGCCCATCCCTTTTCTCCAGTGCCCACATCAAGCAGCCCCGGGGGAAGGCCCTGGGCTGTGGCACAGGTATGTGGTAGCAGGAGAATGGCCCGGAGGGCAATGCTCTCAGCAGCACCTCAGAGGGTATTCACTGAGCAACTCTTATACTCAGCCTGGCTGGGGTGGCTCAGTGAGAGAGCGTTCGATTCCTGGTCAGGGCACATGCGGAGGTTGTGGGATCGATCCCCAGTGGGTGTCGTGCAGGAGGCAGCCGATCAATAATTCTCTCTCATCATTGATTTTTTTCTATCTCTTTCCCCCTCTCCCTTCCTCTCTCTAAAATCAATAAAAATATTTTTAAATAAAATACACACACAAGCCGAAACCGGTTTAGCTCAGTTGATAGAGAGTCGGCCTACGGACTGAAAGGTCCTGGGTTCGATTCCAGTTAAGGGCATGTACATTAGTTGTGGGCACATCCCCAGTGGGGGGTGTGCAAGAGGCAACTGGTCAATGTTTCTCTCTCATTGATGTTTCTAGCTTTCTATCCCTCTCCCTTCCTCCCTGTAAAAAATCAATAAAATATATATTTAAAAAAAAAAAATATATATATATATATATATATATACACACAAAACAAAAAACTGCCCTACTTGGCTCAGTGAAGAGTGTTGGCTTGGAGACGGGAGGGTCCCAGGTTAGATTCTGGTCAAGGGCACGTACCTAGGCTTGAACTCCTGGTCAGAGTGTGGGAAGCAACCAATCGATGTCGCTCTCACATTCATGTTTCTCTCTGTCTCCCTCTTCCTTTATTTCTTAAAAACAAAAACAAACAAAAACACCTGCCACTGTGTCCGGCCACGTCTACCAACCCGGGCTCCGGCTCTCCTGACTTGCACTGTGAGGACCTCTGGGTCAGGTCCGAAGCACACCTTGCTCTTCAGCTCCCCGGGGCGCTTTCCCTGAACAACTGCGCATGCCCTTTACACTGCAAAGTGCCACCCTGACACACTTCTACTTGTGCCTCTCTGCAGCAGAGAGAACGTGTCCGGTGCTGGTTTCAGGCCAGCGTGGGCTCGGAGGCCAGCCAGACCTGGGTTTGACTCCCATTCTCTGCTGTGGCTGGATGTGAACCAGGAACAGGAATGCATCTCCCTCGAGGGTTACCGCGCGCCCGTGCTCAGCGCCCCAAATTCCGAATCACACTAGCTGCTGTCACACTAGCATGACCACGACCGTGACCTTGGAGCACGGCTCTGCGAGGCTGGGGCACAGCGAGGGTGGGGACCCGGGTTACACTTCCGAGCGCCAGGGGATTTGGAAGGGAAGAGACGGGAGAAAACGCTGGAAGGAGATGGACACGCAACCTTGACCATGGTCCGCTTATGCCGGACGAAGGTGTGGAGGCCCAGCCACCGCAGCTTCATGCAGAGTTCGAAGACGACCACCATCAGGGCGAACAGCTCCAGGGTCGCGTGGACCTGCAAACCACAGGGTGCGGAGACATGGCATCGCCGGGCCCGTCCTCCCGCTGGCCATCGCCCCGACCGACCGCCTCTCCTCTGAGGCTGGAAAGAGTGGGAGGGGCTGCCATCAGGTGTGCTGTCCACCTGGCGCCGAGGTGTGGCCGCTGGTCCCAAGTGAGGCCAGCAGATGGCGCCCCCTGGCATTTCCGAGGGGAATCACAGCCGGATTGAGTGAGCAAAGTGCCTTCGCTCCACAGGGAGCCCAAGAGGACGAGCGAGTAACTGCCGCTCCCGAGGCCTCTAGGGCCTCCCAGGGGCTGTTTTCAATCAGTTTGCGCTGCCTGCCCTTCCAGAATGTTCCCCTTTAAGCTTAAGCTTGCCCCCCCGGGGAGCAGCGGCTCCCAGCCGTCGGGGGACACTCACGTAGATGCCGAGGCGGAGCGCGGGCACGGCAGGCGCCTCGCACAGCGACAGCAGCAGCAGCAGCAGGGCCGTGGCCAGCTCCATCAGGTAGAAGAGGTGGTTGTGTGCGAAGAGGTAGGCCGCCAGCGCTTTGGCATTCTTGGGGTGGGTGAAGAACTTGTCGTTATTCTCGCCTTCCTGCGGAAACAAGAGCCGCGGGGTAGAGCGAGAGGGAGGGCCCTGCGGGTAAGAGACGGTCCAGGCCAGAGGCGGAAGATGATGGACATACAAAAGTCTTACGGCCACAAAACCGTGTGCCACGCCCTGGCCTGCTGATGGGGCTTTTAACTTGCTGATTCCTAAAAACCACGTAGAGGAATCAAAGAATAAAAGGCCCTGAGGGCCCTAGCCGGTTTGGCTCAGTGGTTACGGTGTCGGCCCGTTGACTGAAGGTCGTGGGTTCGATTTCCAGTCAAGGGCACCCGGTGTCTCAGTTGCAGCCTTGATCCCAGCCCTGGTGTGTGCAGGAGGAAACAACTGCTGTCTCTCTCACATCAATGTTGCTCTCTCTCTCTCTCTGTCTCTCCCTCTCCCTTCTACTCTCTAAAAATCAATGGAAGAAACATTCTCGGATGAGGATTAACAACAACAACAAAAAGGCCCAGCCTCGCCAGAGTGACCCAGTGGTTGAGCGTCAACCTATGAATCAGGTTCGATTCCCGGCGAAGGCACTTGCCTGGTTTGCAGACTAAATCTCTATTGGGGGGAGGAAGGGGCGGCGGGCAGGAGGCAGCCGATCAATGATTCTCCATCATCATTGATGTTCCTAGCTCTCTCCCCCTCTCCCTTCCTTTCTGAAATCAATAAAGATATATATTTTTTTAAAGGTCCAGAGAAAGCAGGGAACTGGGCACAACGGGTCCCTGGAGGCCACGTGCTCGCTCTCAGAAATGTCTGCAGAATGTACAGAGCTGAGGGGGCAGTCCTGGGCTCAACAAGCACGGGCTTCCCCACTCCTCCCTGGGCCACACCCTCTCCAGCTGTCAGCCCAACGGCGCTCCCCTTCCTCACAGGGCTCCGGGAAGACACTTGGGAGGCGGCCGGTACACAGTAGGTGTTTAATAGATGTTTGGGAGGATGAACCGTTTTGCAGGAGATCACTTCTCCAGGCGCCAGCCCCGCTCGGCGACCGTCCACCCAGCAGCTGGGAGGCGGGGAGCGCTGGCCTTGACTGTGGTTTGCCGAGTAGCTTTGAAGAAGTCACTTCCTGAATTTGGATACGTCACTACCCTCAGTACCAAAACAAAGACAAACCACAGGCTGGACAGGGCCAGGTCCACAGAGGAAACAGACACGCCGGCGGTCACTCCGAGGGCGGGCGGCAGGCCGGGCTCCAGGCTCGGGCCCTGTGATCTCCGCGGGGCTGTTGGTCTGACGCTGCCCCATGGCCGCAGACGCCCCCGGTGGCCGGCGAGCTTCTGGTTTGGATTACTAAAATATGCAATTCCCGGGGAATGTCACCCTACAAGCGGCCAGCAAGGAGGGTCCGACTAGAAGAAACCCCTGACAGGGGGGCTCAAGCTGAGCTCCAGGACTTGGAAAGGCCACTGAGGAGGTGGAGGCTGAGGTCACCACCAATGAGCACAGAGTGAAATACGAGCCGGGTCACTGGGTTCTGGGCCAGACCCCAAGGAGAGAGAACAGGGGCCTTGTTTCCTGGCTGCTGATCGGAATAGAGATTAAGAAAAAGAAGAAGGCGGCCAGTTCCACATGACGTCCAGCCTCCACTCTCGGCTCCCCGAGGAGAAGTCCACACAGCAAACAAGAACCTTCTCGGAGGCACTGTGACCGCTCACACCCGGCTCCCGAGGGGACGGGGCTGACAGATGAGCTCTGAAAAGAGCAGAAACTGCGGGGACCAGGCAGCCTCACAGCAGCGAGGGCCCGATGGCCCAAGCACACCCGCCACCCGGCAGGGTCTGCCTGCAGCTCAGCTCCAAGCGGGAAAGGAAGACCGTCCGACAGCGGCTCAGCCCACCCTCCAGAGACAGCCCCAAATGCTGCTCATGGAGAGCGCAGTTCTGCTCTTTTTTTTTTAAAGGTGCATTTTGGGTAAAAATCATTCAAATAATACACAGGATTATAAGGTTGTAAAAAGCCCATCAGCTAAATATAATCACCTTTAACACTGAGATAAATAACTTTCCAGATGTAAATGGGTATTTGTGCAAACACACACACACACACACACACACAGAGGTATCTGAAGCTATATACGAGTACATCTATAGTAATAAAAGTTAATAGGCTAATTAAACCAGATATCTTTCCAGACAACCTTCCGGATGAAGCCAGGGCTGCAAGGGAAGCCAGGGTCCCAGGTGCCGGAGGGAAGCCGGTGCCGGCAGCCAGCGGAAGGAAGGCCTGCTCTTGCACGAATTCCGTGCATTGGGCCTCCAGTATCTATATAAACAGCTATATATGGGTTTGAGTGTGTGTGTGTGTGTGTGTGTGTGTGTGTGTATGTGTGTGTACATAAATGCTATACAACAATGATCATACAAGTCCTGTTTTGTAACCTCTTTTCCCACAACTACAAGGCTCATTTTCAAGTGCATACATGTGGTAGCATATAGAAATGAGGCAACAATGTATAGAAGGAAGAACATCACTTGGAGGCTAGTGTGGCCACCCACCCACGCTCTGCAACCTACTAGGTGGGTGGCTTTGGTCTCGGGGAGGCTGGTGGGGCAGGTGGAGCCGCAGGCTGGGGTCACCTGATGAGCCCACATACATCGCCCGTCCAGGGCAGGTACCATCAGGCTGGCTCTCCCCACCATAAGGCGAGAAGCTCACGCACAGAGAACCGAAGCCTGAACTGAACTCCTGGGCATCCAACAGAGCCCCGCCTCCCATCGCCCCCCCCCCCCCCCAGAAGGGCCAAGTCCTGGCCCAGCGATGCTCACCTGGAGGTAGATGGCCGCCTCCTGATAATTCATCTCCCAGTGGTGTCCAGTGGGGCTTGAGGGGAAGCTCTCGCCCTCTGAGCTCAGGCTGGAGGCCTGGGAGCCGTGGGCGGCATAACTGCCTCCATCTGCATTGGGAGAGGAGAGAGATTCACCTAGAGCCCGGGAGGAGGAGGACAGAGACACGGCACCAGAAGGAAGGGCCTCGCGTGCTCGGACACGCACGCATTTATATGTCAATCTCCGCTCCGTGCACCAGGACAGCAAGAATCAGTGTGGTTAGGTAACAATATTGCTCCTTCTCTTGTTAAGGGAAAAAGCAAGTACAAAAGAGCACAAGGAAGGAAAAACATACCATACAGCTGCCCACTCATCTTTACAGAAAAGAAAGAGAGGAAGAGAAGTAGAGCTCAGTGAAATCAGCTACCTACGGGAGAGGTGGGAAACGAGGTAGAAGTGTCACTCCAACTTTCTGTTTACTTTTGGCTTTTGGAAATGTGTTAATATTCTACTTAGTCACAAATGAAAAACAACTGCCCGGCTGGCGTGGCGCAGTGGTTGAGCGCCAACCTATGAGCCAGGAAGTCATGGTTCGATTCCTGATCGGGGCACATGTCCGGGTTGCGGGCTCAATCCCCAGTGTGGGGAATGCTGGAGGCATCCGATCCATGATTTTATCTCCTCACTGATGTTCCTCCTCTCCCTTCCCTCTCCCTTTCTCTCTGAAATCAATCAAAAAATATTTTTTAAAAGAAAGAAAAATAATTGGATTTGGCCCTAGCCAGTTTGACTCAGTGGTTAGAATGTTGGCCCGTGGATTAAAGGATCCTGGATTCGATTCCGGTCAACAGCAAGCTGCCTAGGTTGCAGGCCCTGGTCTGCGTCTCTCTCACATCAATGTTTCTCTCTGTGTCTCTCCCTTCCAGTCTCTAAAAATCCAAGAAAATATCCTCGGTGAGGATTAACAACAAAAATAACTGGATTTGTTCCTTGGTGCGGGGTCATCTGTGGCTTCTACGTGCTGACCCCACACCCTTTCCTGCACGGCCCATCAGCCTCTGGAGAACATTCTTCGGCTCGGGCTGGCTCCACCCCTGGCTCCCGGGCAGGTGCCCAGGTGCAATGAGAGCCCCTCCCCTCCCCGGACAGGCTGGTCCACGCCGGCCCCGGAGGGCTGAAACTGGGACTCGTCCTGGGCCGGTTGGAAGGAGGGGCTCTCTTCCCGTTGCTGCAGGCAGCTGCCTCGGCCACCACGTGGGGAAAGCCTGCCCGAGAAGGACACCAACGGAAAACAAAACGGTGGCACAGGTGCCCCGACTGCAGCCTGGCTCTGCCTGAAATCTACCTCTGAGCGTTTCCAGAATCCTTTTATACTGACAGCTGCTGTCACAACTCTCAAGTGTCTCCACTGGCATGGGTCAGCAGGGACACCAAGAAACAGGAAAAACATCTATGATGAGACTTGGTTCCCCATAATCCACACTCCTAACCACCCCCTACACGAGGATGAAGAATTCCATTTCAAATCTATTCTGTGCAGATTTTTTCCCCCAAAGACAGCCACCATATTCCCTTTCGTCCCCCCTGCTCTTCTGGAACCTTTCCTACAAAGAGGTGGAGTCTGTGCCTCTGCCCCCCGAAACCAGGGAGTCTCTGTGACTACTTTGACCAACAGGACGAAAGATATGACGCTTCTGACTTCTAAGGCTAGTTCAACTTAAAAAAAAAAAAATGTTATTGATTTTTAGAGAGAAGGGAAGGGAGAGGGATAGAGAGATAAGAAACATCAATGAGAGAGAATCACTGGTCACCTGAATCCTGCATGGCCCTTAATGGGGATTGAACCTGCAACCCGAGCATATGCCCAGACCAGGAATCAAGCCTGTGACCTCCTGGTTCATGGGTCGATACTCAACCACTGAGCCACACCAGCAGGGCTGCTTCCACTTTTTGCTCTTGGAACCATGTCCAAGAAGCCCACAAAGAGGACCAAGTCCCTCGGCCACAGCCCAGCTGAGCTCCTGGCCCATAGGCAGCACCAACTCTCCGTCTGTTGAATGAGCCATCTCTGCTCCAGTCAAGTGTCCAGATGGACAGTGTGGGCAGCAGAGGAGCTGCCCCTCCCGGACCCCACCCCTACTGCAGGTTTATGATCGAAGTAAATGAGGTTGCTATGGTAAGGCACTATGCTTTGGAGTGGTTTGTTATAAGCAACTAGAGGCCCGGTGCACAGATTCGTACACCAGTGGGGTCCCTTGGCCTGGCCTGCGGGGATCGGGCCGAACCCGGCTCTCCAATAATCCCCCGAGGGGTCCCGGATTGCGAGAGGGCCCTGTGCACCAGGCCTCTAGTCCAGGAGTCGCCAACCTTTCGGACCCCATGGACCACCAGTGGACCACAGACCACCAGTTGGCGACTGCTGCTCTAGTATGCATATAAGATCTTTGGTTAATCTTTTCCCACCCTCCCCCCCACTTCCCTCTGAGATTCATCAGTCTGTCCCATGTTTCCCTCACCTGTGGTTTCCGCTCCTGCACGGAGCATCTGCCCCCTGGTGGTCAGTGTGCACCATAGCTATTTTCGGTCCTGGTCGGCCAGTCACTTGGGCTTTTATATATGTAGATAAGATAACATGCATATCTAAGCACCTCATACCCATCAACCTATCTAATTCTCACAACAGCCCTAAGAAGAAGGTTGTGATTAGCCCCACCTCAGACTTGAGGGAAGGAAGGTGCAGAAGGGCAAAGGCTAAGCAGCCCCAGAAGCCATGAAGCTAGCGAGACGCGGGGCTGGGAGACCGTCCAGGCTGGGTGCCTCTCAAAAACTGGAAACCAGAAAAGGTGACAGGGTAGTGCCAGAAGGACCAAAAACTAGCAGCAGAAGCACTGAAAACGGAGCCAGAGCAGGAGGAGGGACACTGGGCTGCCGCCTGCATTCGGTGCTGCGGGCCCTTCTCTATGAAAGGCCAGCATCCGCCATTCCGACCCCAGAGCCCAGGTCTAAAGAACCAAACCCCAGGAGGAGAGAGAAGGTCAAACCACCTTCCTTGATCTGCTCATGGGACCAGGGAGGCATGCGGAGGTAGGAGCAGCCTCAGACAGGCAGCTGACATGCTGCCCCCCATGTGCCCGCGGCCTTCACACACACAGCGGGGCCGGCGGCCCGGACACAGCAGTGCCAGGCACAGCAATGACAGAGCGGGTGGGTGAGTGATGAGCTGGCACAGATGCCACGGGCATTAGCCTCCCTTTGCCAGCACTTCCTGTTCCCCGGCCCTTTCCCAGGTCTTTAACTGGGCTCCTTCCCCACCTCCCAGGATCCCCCGAACATCGCCCTCTCAGGGGCCACCTATGGCCTCTCTGAAGTCACATGCCCATCACCCTTGGTCGCCCTCACGCTGCTCTCTGCTTCCTCCTGAGGTTAATACCCCCCCACTCTGGCCCCCAGTACGTTAGAGCCAGCCTCCCTGCCTGGAATGGCAGGCCCCTGAGGGCAGGCACTTCTGTCTTGTTCACTGAGGTGTCCTGAGAGCCCAGAACAGTGTCAGGCGAGATGCAACCAGTGCTCAGCACACAGATCTGAAAGGGAAGCCCTTGCTCCAAAGATTCCAGAGGCACCCTTCCATGGGACACTGAGATGGCCAGTGGCCGGAGGGCACAGCGGGGGTGACCACCAGAGCCCGGCCCAGCCAGGGTGCAGGAGGAGTGCCCGAGGACCTTATAAGGGGCTTGACGTGATCTGTATTTCCTCGAGATCATCCTTTAAGGACCTGCTGAGAGCGACTATGCTGTATAAGAGTAATTCCGAGCAGAGCCTTAAAGAGGACAGAAAGGAAAGAAAGGAAAAACGGAGACGGGAACGGCCGCGGGGCAGGATGGGGAGCTGTGCCCTCCAGGGTGGCCTTTGTCCGCGGCTTCTAGCCATTCACGCCGCACTTGCTCGGAACACAGGCCGTGGCTTGCTGACCGGGTCCCAAAGGCAAAGCCGATCAGCTTGCTTGTGGCTCTTATGTGGGGAGAGGGCTGAAAGGCCCTAGGTGGCGAGGGAGGCGAGGGCGGCCGAGGGGCTATTCAGGAGCCGCAGGTGATTTCAGAGAGCCGCCTTCACGCCGGGCCCCGGCGGCTGGGCAGCGCATGGAGGGGCAGTGGAAAGGGCATGGTGGAAGGCAGGGGGCCCTGTCCCTCCATTTCCTTTCATGGCAGCCTCAAGCAGAGGCCAAGTCCAGCGGCACTCTGAGTGCCTGGCAAGGGGGGGCGAGGGGAGTCCTCATTCCCTGCCCCCTCTGCCGGTTCCCACTTCCCAGGCTGGAGAGGCGATGGCCACGCTCCAGCTCCCAGTGCTTGATTGCTGCCGTCAGAAGGAACGCTTAAAGGCTTAGCTGCCTCCCAGAGGGAACGGACAATTATGGTCCGTAAAAGAGAGGGAGGCAGGGGGTTCAGGGGGGCCATCCGAGGTAAGGGGGCCCCTTGACTGTGGCCTGGAGTTCAGGTGGGGGTGACCGGGGCACAAGGCCCTGCTCACGGGGGAACCGATCTCAGGGACTTCCTCAGAATGAGCGCCCTCAAAGCAGGAAGTGAGAGCTGTAAGAGGCTCCCCGTTCCTGGTCACCACTGGGCATGCGGGCCCGGGGGATGGTCTGTCCCCACGCTGAGGCCCACTGGGCCTGCCCCGGGTCATCTGCCTGGGAAGCTCAGAGCTCCGTGACTGCTAGCACCTACCTGCCCTGATCAACTGCCCACCTGGGCCGAGCCTGCACTTCCGGGGGTTAAAGGTCCCCGGGTAAACGACGGGGGTCTGCATTTCCGGGAGCGGCCCCTGCTCGGAAAGAATCCTGGCCACCCAAGTGGGCAGGTGAGCTCTCACCCCAGGGCCAGCCCCATCCTGCGGGCTGGGCCGGCCTCACGCTGGCGATCATGAGAGACCACGTGAGAATGGGCATGTGGGACCTGGGACTTTGCCACCGTCCTTAGCCCGGGCAGGGAGGGCCCTTCCAGGAGAACGAGGCGGAGGCAGACAGCCAAGGCCCGGATCCGGGAGACAGGATGACCTCACTGCGGGGCCGGCGGGGAGCTGGCCCTCCACTGCCTCCTCCAGGAAGAGGACAGCCGGTCCGGCCTCGGAATTTCCGCCTCGGCAGCTGGGCCGGACCCGGGGGGAAGGAGGGAGAAGACACGCAGCAGGCAGGAGGGTGGGAGAAGCCAGTTTCTCTGCTCACCGGGTCCCAAAGGGCCGGGGGCGGCTGACCAGGAACAGTCCTGGCAACCAGGAAGCTCCCACATGCACCTCGGGGGAAAGTTCCCTGAAGGAAACGTCTCGTTCTGCACCCCTGGTGCCCTGGGCAGAGGGCACTCCGGTGAGAACCAGTCGGCAGCCTTTTCAGACCCGTAGGCCTTATGCAACGTCTACCCCTAAACTGCTCTCCCTGGATCCTGGCCATCAGCCCAGGGAGGGAGGTGAAGGAAAATCGCTGGCAGGAGACGGGACCGGAACACCAGCCCTGCAGGACAGGCAGGCGGACACAGAACAGTTACAGAAACTCTGCCTCCGCGTCTGAGCGCAGGCCGACGCACCAGGATGACCTGTTTGCACAGATGGCAACGCTGATGTAACAGGCCCAGACGCTCCCTGCAAAACAGCTGGCTGCTTTGCATGCAGCCTCTGCAACGGCCCTGCGGGGAATCCAGGGTTTCCGTTCGCTGGAGCACAGTGTGCGGCCGCATCCTGGGGGTGCTGGGTAAATAGAAACAGTTTCCATATGCCGGCCATAAAGCTGCACCAGGGAGGAGAGGGAAGGACAGGCGGAGGGGGGACAGGATCTGCTGGGCGGGGTAAACCACCGGCCCTTCCTTTGGGGCTTGGCGCAGGAGGCCGCTTTGGATAAAAGGCCTACGAGCTCCTTCCTCGCGGGAGGCAGCTCTGATCAGAAAGAACGCGAGGCCATGACTGTTCTGGGCAGGCTTACACGGAGGACCCGACCCCTGTGCAATCCTCATTCCCTTTCATTCTCTCTCCTAAATGCCTGCAACCAACCTCGCACATTCTCAAACACACACACACACACACACACTCCTGCACATCCTCTTCAAGACAAAAGGCTGCCCTGTTCACCCAAGTTCACTCCCAGCTGTTCCCCTCCCCTCCCCCGGTTCACTGTCTACTAATCCCCAGAGCCTCAGTTTCTTCACCCATTAACTGGGACCAGCGCCAACTGTGCCCCGGGCATGGCAGAAACAAATGCCAATACCCACAAAGCACTCGGTGCCCACCAGAATGACAACGAGCAGCCGCCCAACCGCTCGCCAGTTGTCGCCGAGAGCCCCACTCCACGGGAGAACGCTGGGAGAGGGGAGGAAACGAACCGGCGTGACTCTGATGGGTTTCCAGCCGCGGCGTCGCCACACTGCCGGTGCCGGCTGACCCTGCCAGGGCCCCAGACAAAAATCGGGCAAGAGCCACTTTGCCGAGAGAGAGAGAGCAGAGCGCGCGCGCGTCCCCTCCTGCCCAGGCCTTCCCTTGCTGGTAACTGGCTGCAAGATGGTGTGGGAAGCAGACCCACATTATCCACACACATTACCAAAGGCTGCAGAGCCCCGAGCCAGGATACGGACCTCCAAAAGGCGAGAGCTGGCTCAGAGCCCTCCCCGCTGAATCGCTGGGCTCAAGCCCAAAACCCATCCTGCCAAAGGCTTAAGCCAGAGGCGGAAAGGAAAAACGAAAAGCTCCCCCAGGCCGGTCCCGTGGGTCAAGCGCTGTTCGAGGAGGAGGGGGTCCAGTTTGGAACCGGCCAGGATAATGGGACAAGGCCCGGTGCCACCTCCAACTTTGTCTCTGGCCGGCTGACAGGGATCTAAGGGGCCAAATCCAGAGGGAGTCTCTGTAGAGACTAGAAGGCTGCCTGTGAACTTGAACTGGCTGGCAAGTTGAGAGCCGTAACTAAGGAGGTGAACAGAGAGGCAGGAGGGCTGGGAAAATGAGCACCCCATGGTCTACGGTGGTGGTCACTGCCCCAGGTGTCCACCCCACACAGGCCACTCAGAAACCTCCCATCCTGAGGCCACGACATGACCTTGAGAGCAACTCCCCAGTCTTAAGAAATCATGCGGGAATTTGGGGGAAGGGAAGAGGGGGAAGGGGGAAGTTCACAAAGGCTGACTTTCCAGATGCAAACAAACATGGTTTAATGTGAAGAGACATTTATTCAGCACCTACTGTTTACCAGGCATTGTGCTAGGTGTTGGATTTTTTTTTTTTTTTTTTTTTTTTTTTAAGTTAACCATGAATTCTTGTCCTCATGGGGTTCACTCCCAGGAGGCGAAAGAAGGAATGTGATTCCGGTGCATTGAAGTCACGCGTTCGTTACAGCAGCCTGGAAAAGGATGTGACAACAGCCACCCTCCAGGGCTGCAGGGCAGGGGCAGGGGCAGGGGCAGGGGCAGGGAGGGATTCCCGGGTGAGGTCTGCGCAGGCTTCTGAAGGATGAAGAGTTGTCACCGGGTGGATGAGGGTGGGGTGGGTCTGCATCCCAGAAATGGGAAGATCCTGCATAAAGCGCAGAGAAGCAAACAGCACGGCTTGTGTGGGTTCCATAATCCAGAAGGTTCCATAGTCCTGAAGCTTAAAGAGCCAGAGATCAGGCCGATACCAAAAACTATAAACAGCTCACACTCGGCACTGCATGTGCCCCAGACAGAGTGCTCAGGGCCCAAAGCCCGAGGAAGCAGGTGCTGTTCTCCCCTCCAGATTACGGAAGGGGAAACGAAGGCCCAGAGAGGCTGAGTGATTTGCCTAAGGTCACAGAGCAAGGATGTGGCCACGCCGGGGTTCAAGCCCAGGCCGCCCGAGCACCCGCCCTCTTCCCCCACCTGCAGGAGCCACCGGCGGCCGTAAACCACGTTATGGAACTTGAACCCATGGGTTCTAACAGGGGGCACGCTGACCACCTAGCCAACGTGGTCAGTCGTGGTTAACACGGTAGCCCCATCTACAAACATCCTGCTCGGCAGGTTCCTCTTCCCGGGCAGCCACAGTGAGTCAGTCACATTTATGGGGCCGCTGAGGTCATGTCTATCGTAGAATCCTTCCACCACCCTCTGCACGAAGAACCACGTCCTGGTACCCCTCCCCCCCCCGCCCTTTGGCCGGGCGGAGAGAACACTGGATTGCAGGCAGTTCCGTGGCGAGGCAGGACCTGATTTCTACCTCCTCTAAGTCTGTGAGTCTCAAGGTTTCACTTGCAATCGTACTTCCCACTCCTGCGCCCCTGGGCTCATGAGGAAAACAGAAGGCTTTCCCTCCGACCCAACACCCATCACACGGCGTTCACCGAGCGCCTTCCATGTGCAGAGCGCTTCAGATCATGTGAAAAAAGAAAACATATGTAAAGACTAGGCACATCTCAAAGGCCCTACGCTTCACACACACACACGCACATACACACACACACACAGGCATGCGAGCGCCACTCTGTTTACCCAGTGAAGAGTGCAGCACCTGCGCGAACATCTGTCCGGATTCACTTGGAAGCAGCACAAATGCTAATTGTGGAGCACACAGGGACTGGGACGGGAGCGGCGGAGGAGCAAATGGAGATGAAAGGCATTTTTCACTGCACACGGGCAACCCCTCCCTCTCTGCCCCCCCCACCACCCCACCCCCGGGCCCCTGCCCGGGGTCAGCAGACCAGCAGTGCTAGAGGAACGAGGCTGGCGGTGAGCCACACGCTTCATGCAGGCTACTGACGTGTCAGCTGATGCTGTCCTCTTGGCTCAGAACAGAAGTCTGCTCCAGCCCCTACCACAAGGGGGGGGGGGCGGGCGGAGGGAGAGGCGGGGGAGGGCCTGGGCCCTGGGCCTGGCTGGGCGCACAGAGAACTGGCCACGCCCCGGCATCTGGATCTTCTGCCACGGCAAGCAGCTCTGCTCAGAAGAGCAGCGACAAGAAGGCGCGGGCCGTTGGGGGAGTGACAGTTGGGAGGAAGTCTACATCCCAGAGAGCGTGGTGGCCGGGACACGCCACTTCTCCCGGGACCTGGGCTCGCCTGGCTGGTGCCGCTCCCAGAGGAGTCCGTGGCCAGGCACTGGGCCGGCTCAGCCTTCTCTCCCTTACCCTCGGTCTCCCCTCCCATCGCGGGCGGGAGGCAGCCCAAAGGAGGCACCGCCGATGAAGGAAAATGCGAGAGAGACCATCTTAAAAGGGCGGGCAGCCGCTGGAGCCCTTATCTCTGCGGCGCACCAGGGGGCCAAGGACGTGAACGTGTCCGTCCCCCACTTGCCACAACCAGACCCTTAACGAAATGAAATGCAAAGCCCAGCTCAGGTTCCTTAAGCAGAGGCCCGTGTTCTATGAGCATGTCCCATGGAATCCTTCTGGCAGCCCTGAATGGAAACATTCTTATCCCCGTTTCACAGATGAAGAAACTGAGATCAGGAAGAAACGGAGGCTCAGCTCCTCATTCAAGGTTGCACAGCTACCAAGAGGTGATGCGGGCAAGCCGGAGACCGAAGAAACGGGAGAGTGCTGTGGAGAGTATCAGCGGACGGAATCACGCCCCCAACACACGCACATTTCTTTCCGTGCGTGTTTTTATTCTCTAATCCTCACCAGAGGAGTGTGGGTATTTTTTTCCCATTGGTTTTTGAGAGAGAAAATGGAAGGGAGGTAGGAGGGGGAGAGAGACTTCGATATGAGAGTTCTGAACGCATCCTGAACTGGCAACCCAAGTACGTGCCCTTGACTGGCAATCAAACACGAGAGAGACCCTCCAGCGCGCAGGCTGGTGCTCTAACCACTGGCCAACACCGGCCGGTGCCACACACACACACACACACATTTCTAACCACCTGAGAATTCTCCCAAGCCTCCCGATCTCCAGATCGGTGAGCCTGACACATGCCAGGACAGCATCCCACCCAAAAGGAAGCAGCCCTCCAGTGCCTGGAGGCTGTTGGTTCTGTTACAAGCTGGGCCCCATCGAGGCGACCGGTCTGGCTACAGGGCGCACAGTGAAAGCTGTGACTGCAGACAGCGAGGCAGGCCAGCCAGGCGTGCACAGCCGAGCTGTGATAAGAGGGGACCCTTGAGAGCCACAGAGGGAAGACATCACGTTTGTCGACGACCACTCGCAAGTGAAAGCCAAGGCATCCGGCGGCTTGGAGCGACTCCAAGCCATTAGCCAGCAGGGGGCCCCCGCTCACTCCGCCCGAGCTGATTTCCAGCAAGAGCTAAAAGAATAAGAAAAAATAAAAATAAAAACCCAACCTGCCTAGCTGGTTTGGCTCAGTGGATAGAGCGTTGGCCTGAGGACTGGAGGGTCCCGGATTCGATTCCGGTCAAGCCGAATCAATTCTTCTCTCTCGTCATTGATGTTTCTCTCACTCTCCCCCTCTTCTTTCCTCTATGAAATCAATAAAAATGAAAAATAAAACTTTGCCTTAAAACAAAAGACAAAACTCGATCTAACAAAGAGAGAGGTGAGTGAGCTCAGCGCGGAGGGGAGCTGGGATCCAGCCACCAGGGCTGACACAGCCATTACGGGGCACGTGTGGGCTCCTGGAAAACTGCAAAGCCCTAGAGGCAGAGACCTAAGCGTCCAAAACGTAGGCTGCTCCTAGAGGAAGCAGGGGCCAGGCCCCGCCCGAGCTATTTCTGACCTGGTCACGTGTGCACGTCTCCCTGTCACCCAGAGGGCTCCGGGAGCAGGCCAGGGTGTGACTGACAGCCACTTGGGACCCTGGGTGTTTTTGGAACCTGGTGACTCACTCCCAGATTCGCTACTTAATGACAGTTTTTTCAGTGCCCAGAAAAGACATGGCCCCTGCCTTTGCAAAACCTGTACTACCAGGAAGAGGCGCAGTTATAGCCGAAACTGGTTTGGCTTGTTGATAGAGCATCGGCCTGCGGACTGAAAGGTCCCGGGTTCGATTCCCGTCAAGGGCATGTACGTTGGTTGCGGGCACATCCCCAATGGGGGGGGTGTAAGAGGCAACTGATCCATGATTCTCTCTCATCGATATTTCTAACTCTCTATCCCTCTCTCTTCCTCTCTGTAAAAAATCAATAAAATATATATTAAAAAAAAAAAAAAAGAGAGGCGCAGTTATATAAAACATCAGGCAAAAACAACTGCACCTACTCCGACGTTGCATGGGGTTGGCACTCTACCTTCCTGCCCGTCTAGTTCAGCCAGGCCACCTCCAATAGGCACCAGAGACACCAGAAAGAATGCCACGCCCGGCCGGTGTGGCTCAGTGGTGCAGCGCCCATCTATGACCCAGAAGGCCGAGGTTCGATTCCCGGTCAGGGCACATACCGAGGCTGCAGGCTCCATCCCCAGTGTCGGGTGTGCAGAAGGCAACTGATCTATGATTCTCCTCGTTGATGATGTTTCCATCTCTCTCTCCCTCTCTGAAATCAATAAAAAATATTTCTAAGTACGTGTTTAAAAAAGAAAGAAGTCCACAAGCAGGTTAAGCCTTGATGGAGAGAAACGTGGTTCGCCAAACCCACCAGGATGAGCCAAGGGGTATTTATCACACCGTGGAAGGATGCTTTGCAGAACTCAGCCCGCCCGCCCGTATTTTAAATTACCTACTTCACCCAAAGTCCATTTTCTCACCATGTTTAGGAATCCATCACGGCACAAAGCAAACCCCGATTCGGAACAGGAGACATTAATCAAATCTCTCACACGTAGGGGCTGTGGAGCGAGCGGGCCTCTGGGCACGGAGAGCAGAGATTGAGGCGCAAACAGTGCATTAAGAGAAGGGAGGGTGTGGAAATGCAGCCACTGTCCTAACCAGTTGGGGAGAAGGAGGGGGAGGGAAAGCTCATGGGAAGGAGGACGAAGGTCTACAAGTGAAATGGGGACAGATCAGAAGCATGAGACAAGCAGCCCAGCCCCAGCCAGTTTGGCTCAGTGGACAGCGCATCAGATCAGCCAGTGGGTTGAAGGGTCCCGAGTTCGATTCCAGTCCAGGGCGGGTACCTCAGTTGCAGGTTCGATCCCCAGCCCTGGTTAGGGCATGTCGAGCAGGCAACCAATCGATGTGTCTCTCACATCAACGTTTCTCTCAGTCTCTCCCTCAAAAAAGAGACAAGCAGCCCACAGGGAGGTTCGGTAGCGAAGGTGGTTAAATAAGAAAATAATCGAGACGATGGGATTACTGAAAACGGGAGATTATGGGAGCAGCCCCGGGTTTTAAAATGTTTGATTATAGGTTCTGATTTCTGGGGTGGAGTGCAGAACGGAGGGCAGCCCGCCAGGAGTGTAAAACTGTCACGGCCTGGAAAGGGCCGGGCCACCACTGCCAGGCGCCGGGCCAGCTAGGGAATGTGGGGCAGGGCACTTGGCCTTCAAGGGCGGCGTCTGTCACTCGACCCGAGAACTTGGCCTCCCTCTCACCAAGGGAGCGGGGCTCAGTTTACGGTTTCCTGATCTGTGCTCGGGGTAACCAAACTGTGCAAGGCCTGAGGGTGGAGGTGGCAGGGCTCTGCAGTCAGGGTGCGTCACACGCCTGCCTGGTGCCTGCCTGGCAGACCACCAACACTAGCTGAACCAAGCAGCCCCTCCGTGCCCCTGTCCGCTGCCTGGGCAGGTAACGCCCTCCCCACACCTCAAGTTGCACATCCCTCTCCCCAGCATCCCCAACTCCTACTTGTTCCTAAATCCCCATCCCCAGGCTGATCTGCTTACTCCTTAGTTGAGTCTTCAATGTCATTTTTCTCTCTCACCTCCGGCCGCAGCTCCAAATCCACCAAAACTCACCCCTGGGCTATGAACGCAAATGCCTGCGGCACCCGGCGGGTATCAAACCTGGGGAGCTGGGGTGTGAGAGACCAGAGGGGCCATGTGCTCACGCTGAGCGCAAACATACACCTGCTTAAACACTGCTCAGGCCAAACCAAGCAGATCCCAGTGCATCCCCGGGCCACCTCCACGCCACCTGGCCTTGCCCCCCTTTCCCAGCCACTCTCTGCAGGGCAGCCCGAGTGCATTTCAGACCCTGCCCTGAAACGGGACAGGTCACTCCCCTGCTTCTCCAGCACCGCAGGATGAAGTCTCAATCGCAGCATGGCCCTGGGGGCGGGGAGGGACCCTCGGAGACCATGCAGAGCGGAGGTGGGGAAGTGTGCACGCTGAGGAGAAAGCTGTCGATTGCTCGGCGGGTGCAATCATGGCTGTCCTCTGTGGCTTCCCCCTCTCCCCCCACATTTACTCATGCCTCTGGTTTCTCTGTGATGATCCAGTACAGCTTGTACAGTGAAACCCCGTTGGCTTTGCTATTTTTGCAACATGAAAGGGGGGGTCTAGGTATCACACACTAATGTAGGAGAAATACCGTGCAGGCAATAAAAGTTTAATTAAAAAAATAAATAAATAACCCTGGCCAGTATGGCTTAGCAGTAGATCATCAGCTTGAGAACTGAAGGATCAGGGGTTCAATTCCCAGCCAAAGGCACGTACCTGGGTTGCAGGTCGATCCCAGGCCCCGGTCAGGGCGCATGTGGGAGGCAACCGACTGAAGTCTCTCTCTCACATGGATCTTCCTCACTCTCTCTCTCCTCTCCCCCTCCCTCCCTTCCACTCTCTCTAAAGATCAGTGGAAAACGTATCACCAGGCGGCGATTAACAAAAAGCAAAAACGAAGATGAAGATAGACGCCAGCTTCCTTCTGGAAAAGCAAATTCCCCCTAAACCCTGTGTCTTCCAGAGCCTGACTTCCTAGTGCGCGGCCCATCAGGAGGAGCCTGAGTTTGGAGCCAGAAGACACGGGTTCGAAGCGGCCGTGGGCACCTGCTGGCTGCGTGCGCTTGGGCAAGTTCCCACCTCAGAGCCTCGGTTTCCTTCCTCAGATGAAGACAATGAGACCAACTGCGCAGATCTGCGGGGAGTATACGGGAGACGCCCAGGGAGGTGCCTCGGACACCGCCTGGCCCGTAGTAGGAGCCCAATAACCATGAGCCACTCTTTTCCTCGTGCATGGCCTTCCCCAGCTTGGAATGGAGAGAGAGAGTCGGGAAATGGCCCAAACAGGGAATTCACCAGCAAAGGGAGGAGAATGGGGAGCCACCCCGTGGGTCCCTGAGCACAGGGTGGGAGGGGCAGTCTCGAACCCTTGGTCCCTTCCATAGAGCAGGGCTTCCTTCCTGGCCCCGTGCTCCATCTGATCCGAGGCAGCCCGGGGGGCGCTGCGACCAGAGCCACCAGAGGCCCCCGCTGGGAGCCATCAGAACCTCCCCACGTCCCTCCCCAGCTCGGAGGCTGAGGAGCAGCGCGTTCTGGCTCATGAAGCTCTCGGAGCAAATGTGAACTTAGACCCCCCCTAAGGCGACGGGGAAAGAGCAGTGCAGCCGGTCCCGCGCGCACCCAGCTGCCGCTGCTGCCATTTCGAGGCGGCAGCTATCTGCATGCGGAGGGGAGAGATGGCATTTCGTGGCAGGGGGGCCCGAGGCGACAGACAGGATCCCCCGTGAAGACGCAGAGGGCCGAGGAAGCCAAGGCTCCGCGTTTCGGAGACCAGGCTGGAACCCAGCATGCCGGGTGCTTGCTCATTTTAATCGGTGCCTCCGTCTGCCTGGTGACACCAGGCTATCTGCCTGGGCGAGGCCCTAAGAAAGCCAGGGGAGTGACTCTGGCGGAGACAAATGCCCCCGCTCCCTGGGAGGCTGTGAAACTCTTAATTGCTGTCAGGTCTCCAGCTGCCTCGCTGCCTCCTTCCCCGCTTGGCGGCGGCCACCTGCTGGCCCAGCAGTGAGGCAGAAAGGATTCGGGTGTTGGCCTGGGTTCAGGACCCCTGCCTGTGAGCCATGATATTCCAAACAAGCACAGCCTCTGGCCGTGATAAACACACCTATGATGGGCATCTCACTCAATCTCCCCAACAGCCCTCCTGCGAGACACTACCAGATCAGGTAGGAGGGGGAGGCCAGGAGAAGCTGAGCCCCACACTAGCCAGGATGGGAGGCCCGGTGCTGGGCTGCAGAGGCCATAGGCTTGACCACTCCGCTACTCAGGGTATCACAAATGGCAAAAGCAATACAAGCTGAAACCGGTTTGACTCAGTGGATAGGGGACTGAAAGGTCCCAGGTTCGATTCCGGTCAAGGGCATGTACCTTGGTTACCGGCATATCCCCAGTAGGGGGTGTACAAGAGGCAGCTGATCAATGATTCTCTCTCATAGATGTTTCTAACTCTCTATCCCTCTCTCTTCCTCTCTGTAAAAAAAATAAATAAATAAAAAATAAAAAAAATCAATAATATATATATATATTTTATTTATTTATTTATTTATTTATTTATTTTAAAGCTATGCAAGTCTCTCGGGCTTCTGTCTTAAGCAAGCACACTGGAGAGAACGGGTCAGAGAAAGAACCTCGGGCACAGACTTCGGCGAAGGAGCCCATGTGGGGAGTGATCATCCTGGGATATACACCCCGCTGTTCTTCCCAGCGCATCTTGGCTCTCTCTGCACTAAGACCCATCGCACCCTGGCCTGGTGCCAACTGGCCCTGGCTGTGTAAACACACTGGAAAGGGAGCCAGAGCATCATGGGTTGACCTCCTGCAAGGGGACAGTGACCTTCCATGCAGCTAGGTGCCACACTGGGCTCCAGGTAACTGCCGGGCACCATACCGGGCATCAGGGTGAAGCTCTGTTACCTAAGCCTTACCCAGGATGGCCTGTCGCCCGGCAACCAGGAACCACCAGCACCAAAGGAGCCCGTGACGCTACCTGCCCTGCTCAAGACTCAGCCACCTCCCTTACCCCCGATCGCTTTTCACCAGAGAAGGAAGGCACAGAGCACAGGCCCAACTTGGGCAGCTAGTGAGTTTAAAGACAACAAGAAGGCAAAAGCTGAATGGGACCAGAGTTCCCTTGGGAAGTCCCCGGGACAGCCCATGACACTGAGACCGTGTCTGGTGGCAGGCTAAGGACGGCCCGACGCCCAGTGCCCCAGTGCGTGGCGTGGGCTCTCTCCAGCCTGCACTGGCAGAGGCCGGCCCCGCTGAACTGTGCTCAAGGTCATTCCTAAGTGCCAGGCTTTAAATACCTCCGCTGCTACCTGCCTCCCGGACCAACTGCCTGTGCGTCATTCCTTAGCATTTCGGCAGCTCCCGCAGAGCCCAGAGATGGCCGAGTCTTGGATAAAATCCATTCTTGCCCATATATGGAAAAAAAAACCAAAACCCAAACCATCCAGTTTCCTGCAGGGGCAATTCCCATCATAGGTCACCTCCAGGTAAGATCAAAGGGCACTGGCAGCACAGCCAGGGTCCTGGGAATCTGCATCCAAGCAAAGGGCAAGAGTGTTCTGGGCTGAATCGTGTCCCCCTGCAAGTCCTATGTTGAAGCCCTAGCCCCTAGGACCTCAGGGGTAGCTGTATTAAAGACAGGGCCTTGAAAAAGGTAGTCAAGGTGAAATGAGGGCATAGAGGTGGGCCTAACCCCATCTCACTGGTATCCTTATAAGGAAAGATTAGGCCCGGCTGGTGTGGCTCAGTGGTTGAGCATCAGCCTATGAACCAGGAGCTTACGGTTCGATTCCTGGTCAGGGCACAGGCCCGGGTTGCAGGCTTGATCCCCAGCAAGAGACATGTAAAGGCAACCGATCAATGATTCTCTCTCATCATGGATATTTCTACCTCTCTCTCCCTCTCCCTTCCTCTCTGAAATCAAAAAAAAAAAAAATTTTAAGGGGGGAAATATCTGTAAGCCGTCTTTAAAACCAAAAAAGAAAAGATTAGGACACAGAGCAAAGGATGAACACGTGAGCAAACAGTGACAAGGCGGCCGTCTGCAAGCCAGAGAGAGAAGCCTCAGAAGAAACCAAACCTGCTGATCCCCTGATCGCAGACTTCCAGCCTCCAAACTGTGAGACCATAACTTTCTACTGGTCCCCTGCCGCCTTCTGTGGTATTTTGTCGTGGCAGCCCAAGCAGCCCAAGACAAGGAATATGTAGGTACGGAGCCAGAGGAAGCCATGGACGACAGCTGCTGGTCAAGGCGGAGCCCAGGCTCACCCGCGGCGCACGCCCTTAGAAAGCCTGTTTAGTTCCCAGTGCCTCGTGCCCGGGGAGCGCCAACTCCGCTACAGACCTCCGCCTGCATTCTGCCAGCTCCTTACCACCTCAAGGGTTACGTGAGCCGCAGCCCGGGGCAATGGGGGCAGCCTACAGAACATCAGCTCTGCTGGGAGAAATGAGACTCAGACCCCTGGTTAGGAGGACAGGGATGCTTGCTGCCCACCTCTGAGTGGGACCCCCAGACAGCCACTCCCACGAGCGACAAGGCGCCAGAAACCCCACGAGGTGTAACCACGACTTGCTGACTGGGTCATCAAGCTCGGTGATAGCACAGACGAATGGAACGCAGGGCCTCCGAGGTGATCAGATGGCTAAATAAGTAATTACCACGCAGTAAGCCACTTGTCATAATGGAAGCCTCGTGGAGACACCGAAGCAGAACAGGGTAGTCATTAGCCCTGAGAGGGGAGGTTCAGAGGTCTCAGCAGGATTTCCAAGGCAGGACTGAAGCTTCTGAGCAAGCAGGAGGCCGGGGAAGGCATTCGCAGTGAGGGGCCAGCAAGGTGGTTTCCGAATGCACGGCCGGGATGCGCAAACTAGCAGTGCGACGTTGTGGGCGGAGGCAGGAAATGGGGCAGATCAGGTTAGAAGGTGCTAGGACACCCACGGCCTCGTATTGGGCCTAGAGCTTGGCCTTCATCCCGCAGGGGATGAGGAGGTCCCGGGGAGCTTCGAGCTGGGGAGATGGCCGGGCTGGATTTGTGTTGTGGACAGAATGCTCAGACAACAGGGAAGAGGGTTGCTGGATAGAAGGTCAATGCCAAAATCTGTAAGCCAGAGAGAGAAGCCTCAGAGAAAACCAAACCTGCTGACCCCTGATCTCAGACTTCCAGCCTCCAAAACTGTGAGACCGAACATGAACTAACAGAGGGGAGAGCAGGCCTCATCTGAAGGCTTTTTCCCCCTCGGACAGGCCCTGCTGCCTTCCCAGCCAGGCTTGGTGCAGGACATCCACTCCTTCTTAGAGGTTTTAGCCAATGTCTCAGTAAGAAGGTGAGACACTAAGGCACTGGGGAGAAAGTCCCATTTCCCTGCACCCTGTCACTTTTATATTTTGTATATGCTTTTTTAAGAAACAAATCCAGCCCTAGCTGGGTTGGCTCAGCGGATAGAGTTTTGGCCTGCAGACTGAAGGGTCCCGGTTTGCTTTCTGTCAAAGGCCCATACCAGGTTGCATGTGCGATCCCCAGTAGGGGGCCTGCAGGAAGCAGCCATCAATGATTTCCTCTCATCATTAATGTTTTTGTCTCTCACTCCCTCTCCCTTCCTCTCTGAAATCAATAAAAATATATTTTTTAAAAAAGACAAACAAATCCAGTCCAGCCATGGTGGCTCAGTGGTTGAGCATCGACCCATGAACCAGGAGGTCACAGTTCAATTCCCAGTCAAGGCACATGCCCAGGGTTTGGGCTTGGTCCCCCAGTAGGGTGTGTGCAGGAGCCGATCAATGATTCTCTCTCATCATTGATGTTTTTATCTTTCTTCCCTTCTCCCTTCCTCCCTGAAATCAATAAAATAAATTTTAAAAATTAAATTAAATCAAAAAGAAACAAACAGCCCTAGTCGGTTTGGCTCAGTGAATGGAGCATTCGGACTAAAGGATCCCAGGTTCAATTCTGGTCAAGGGCATGTACCTTGGTTGCAGGCACATCCCCAGTAGGAGGTGTGCAGGAGGCAGCTGATCGATGTTTCTAACTCTCTATCCCTTTCCCTTCCTCTCTGTAAAAAAAATCAATAAATATATTTTAAAAAGAAAGAAAAAAAGGAAGAAAAGAAAGAAAGAAAGAAAGAAAGAAAGAAAGAAAGAAAGAAAAACTTCGTTACAAGGACAGTCCCACGAATGGCTATCCAAGGTTAGCTTTGTCTTTCTGGCCTACTTCCTACTCATCAAGCTCTATCATCGGTTTAAACCTGATCTTGACACAGAACGAGGCTGTTCCTCCCACTTTGATCTTGCAGGAGAGCGGGACACCCTGCCACCAGCTCTGATACTTGGAAGAACTTAAAAGGGACCCACGACAATGATCGGGATTTCGATTTAGAAACCTGAGCCTATTTCCAGAATGATCCAACCCTCCCTTAGCGCATCAACCACCTCCCTGGCAGTCCATTCCCTTGTTGGTCATGGATGGCCCACCTCTCACTAGGAGGGGGTCCTCCTCTGAAGTGGAGACTGTGTCACTTTATTCACACCCCTTTCCCAAAGCTCCTTACACCTTGGCATGAGAGGGAAGATCAGAGAAGCATTGCTCCTTACTAGCTGTGTGACCTTAGACAAGTTACTTAACCTCTCTGAGGCTGTTTCTTCTTCTGTAAAATACAGATAACAATGACTCTATTCTTGAGGATATTTGATGAGATAATATATGTAAATGCTAAAGGCCAGTGCTCACATTCATTAAGGGCTTCAGAAGGGAAAAAAAAAAAAAAAAAAAAAAAAGAGGAGGAAAAGAATCAGGAGGAGCAGGAAGAGAAGAAAAAAGGGAGGAGGAGTGGGGGAAGAAACTTTGGAGTCAGATGGTCTTGGGTTCAAATCTCATCTCCACCACTTGCATGCTGTGTGGCATGAGTCAAGTTACTTACCCTCTCTGACTCATTGGTTCCTCCTCTATAAAATCCTTGCAAAAGGATTTTAGTTAAGGTAAGAGATAAGAAAGAGCTGAACATACGCCTGCAAGTTCTAGGGCACATGTGTCAAACACAAGGCCCGCGGGCCAAATCCGTCCCGCCAGGCCTTGCAATGTGGCCCGCACCGCGTTGTCATCACTGCACTCCGCTGCGTTTCCATCACAATGACAGTTTATGACTGTTCAGTAAACCATTCGGCCCGCGATTTAGGCTGGATTTTAGATTTTGGCCCCCCCTCTGATTGAGTTCGACACCCCTACTCTAGGGCATTTAAGAAGTGTGCGTGAAGTCAGCGTCTGGTTTCTCAGCCCTGGTTTGCAGTCTAAGCCTCCTGGACTACCCAGCTCTGCCACCCCAGCTGGGTGAACAGGCCACAGCATAGACAGGCCAGTTCAGAGGGAGCCAGGCCGCCCCCTGCGCTCCGTCCACAGGACACAGCTCTCTCCATCCCTTCCAAGAGACGCCTGCTGGGCTCCCCACAACCAGCTGCATCGTCTCTGGACAAGAGGGAGAGGAGGGCAGGCTGGTCCTCACCTGGACCCACGTATCTCCACTTCTGAACCGAGGGAGAGCAGCAGCCCTCCGCCCTGGCCCAGGCACATCCTGGCTCAGCGCACGGCCGGCGGGGGAAACGCCCATTTGCCAAAGCGTGAGTCCCTGCCGTCTGAGGGCCGTTCATAAAAGGCGAGTTATTTTAAGCCTCTTGCAGACCCGAGGCCCCAGCAAATAAAGCAAATGGCTTTGGGACTAGCACCAGGAAGGATTTTAAGGCTTCTCGTTCTGCCAGAAACACACTTAAACTTTAAAACATTTAAAGCTCACAAGCTCTCTTGGGTTCACCTTGCGCTAGGCTAGGCTGCGGTTGAGAGGAAGACAAAGCAAACCCGGAAATCCTCAAATCAATGGATCACGACAAATGTTTGCGGCTGGGGGGGTGGGGGTGGGGGGCTCCATCCAGGGCCACGCAGGGACAGATCCCCAACAGGGCGCAGCAGTCAACTCTGCCTGCCCTCTGCCAACAGTGTCAGAGTGGGACAGACGGCCGGAGCTGAAATCTGTTTCTTTTTTTAACCAGGAATGGGGCAGGGAAGCTAGCCAAGGTGCAGGTGTGCCCGAGGTCCCCACCAAGCATCCAGTCAGATGCAAAGTGGGGGAGGAGGGGAGGGGAAGCAAGGGCTCCTGGAAGCATCCCTCAATTGGGGTGCAGGATTAGGACCCTGCAGTCTCCCAGGAGTTTGTGTCAGATCCTAGGGGTCAGACACAGAGGCAGGCCCTCGGGTACCAGGTCTACAATCAGACCATCAAGCCCACAACTCACTCCCTGAAGTGGCCCCCCAGCCCCCGCCCCCAGTCCACCCCACCATCTTACTTCTGTCCGGCAGCTCCTCTTGGCCCAAGCTGTTGGAAGGAGCCAGTGGGGCGCTGCCGCCCTCCTCCAAGGTCAGGATGAGGGGAACGTCGTCATCCAAGTTCATGGCCATGGTCTTCTCTCCTGCCGGGCCTCAGGATGTGATGTCCAGGGCTGTAAAGAGTCTCTGCTCTGCGCTCCCTTTCAAAGCCTCTGGCCCAGAGATGCTTCTCAGAGACTCCTCCATTTGGGGCATCATCTAGAGGTTGGGGAATTTAAAAAAAAAAAAATCATTAAAATACAACCACTACTGCCGAAATAGGTTTGGCTCAGTGGTTAGAGAGTCGGCCTGTGGACTGGGAGGTCCCGGGTTCGATTCCGGTCAAGGGCATGTACCTTGGTTGCGGGCACATCTCCGGTGGGGGTGTGCAAGAAGCAGCTGATCGATGTCTCTCTCTCATCGATGTTCCTAACTGTCATCTCTCTCCCTTCCTCTCTGTAAAAAATCAATAAAATATATTTTAAAAATAAATAAGTAAAATAAAATACAACCACCACGGATGAAAATGTTCTGCAGTTAGATAGTGGTGATGGTTGCTTAATCTTGGGAAAACACTAAAAACCACTGGATGGAGTACTGCAATATAAAATAGCATTAAAAATGAGAGCAGCCCGCCCTAACCGGTTTGGCTCAGTGGAGAGAGCGTTGGTCTGTGGACTGAAAGATTCCAGGTTCAATTTTGATCAAGGGCACTTGGTTGCGGGCACATCCCCAATGGGGGTTGTGCGGGAGGCAGCTGATCCATGTTTGTCTCTCATTGGTGTTTCTAGCTCTCTATCCCTCTCCCTTCTTCCCTGTAGAAAATCAATAAAATACTTTTTTTTTTTAAATGAGAGGAGCCTTCACTGGTTTGGCTGAGTGGATAGTCAGCCTGCAAAGAGTCCTGGGTTCGATTCTGGTCAAGGGCACATGCCTGGGTTGTGGGCTCGATCCCCAGTAAAAGGTGTGCAGGTGTTTCTCCCTCATCATTGATGATTCTATCTTTCTCTCCCTCTCCCTTCCTCTCTGAAACCAATAAAAATGTATTTTTTTTTTAAATGAGAGGAAAACTCTGCAAGAACAAATATGCAGTTAATGGTAATTATGTCTGGAGATTAAGATTATGACTAATATATTCCACCTGCACCCTTTTGGTTCTTGTTTGTGTTTGAGTTTTATAAAGATTTTGAAGACTTAAAAAATATATAACCATTAAAGTAATTGTAGTTAATACCGTACTAGATGAATACTTAATATGTATCAGGGACTCTCCTAGCAATTTTTAAGTAAATCGGATTGAAACTCCATGAGAGATAGATAGAATTACTATCCTCCATAACAAAGGGAGAGACTTTAGGCTCAGAGAGGTTAAGTAACTTGTCCAAGAACACACAGCTTTGAACTATGCAGTTGGACTCCAGCCCTATGCTCCTAACCACTACACTACAATTCCCCCAAGTCCAAGCCCTGGTATTTAGGCAGCACTTAGCTCCAATGACCTGGAAAAAATTTGTGTGCCAAGTCACTTACACTTGCCCATCGCATTCTTTTTTTTTTTTTTTAAATCCTCACCCAAGAATATTTTCTCCATTGATTTTTAGAGAAAGTGCAAAGGAAGGAGGGAGGGGAGAGAAAAAACCATTGATTGGTCGCCTCCTGCATGTTCCCTACCAGGGCTGAGGAACCTGCAACCAAGGTATGCATTCTTCACTGGGACTCGAACCCGAGACCCTTGGGTCCACAGGCTGATGCTCTTACCACTGAGGAATCAGCCGGGGCCTGGCACTCTTATACAGGCATTATTACCCTAGACCAGTGGTTGGCAAACTGCGGCTCACAAGCCACATGCGGCTCTTTGGCCCCTTGAGTGTGGCTCTTCCACAAAATACCACGGCCTAGGCGAGTCTATTTTGAAGAAGTGGCGTTAGAAGAAGTTTAAAAAATTTGGCTCCCCAGAGAAATGTCAATCGTTGTCCTGTTGCTATTTGGCTCTGTGGACTACTGAGTTTGCCGACCACTGGCCTAGACTTAGGTGCTTGAGGAGGAAGGAAAAGAGGACCCGGGCATTTTTTTAAGTGATGTCCCGAGCCACACAGCAAAAGCCCTCATCCCGAGTTCCCAGTTTAAGACACCCGGAACCAGCCTGCTACCGTTCCTGTTTATACACATTCCCAGTTCCGCTGGGGAGGACCAGAAGCAAAGCCCAGACTCAGCAGATCTGACGGCAGACCTTTGAACTGGAAAACAGCAGCAGGTTCCTTCCTCAGGCGGTGGCCTCCCGGGCTCCGTCAGCTCGGGCTCCAGACTAACCCGCAGAATGGCAACCCCGCACCTGGCTTCTCTCACAGACCATCAGGACCCCCTCCAGCAGGTCCCGGGCACCCACATCTTCTTAAGACAAAGCAGCGAAAGCAAGCACCGCTCTCCTGGCTGCTGCTAAGCCTGTAGCTCTCCTCGGTCTGTCCGGCAAACTCCCTGTGAGATTCCTATTGCTGTGTGCTCCAGATCTGGGGATTTCTTTTGCTTTTAAAATCTCAGTATTGGACAGAAGAGGAAATCCCAAACAAGACACTACTACTGGGCTATCTTAAGAATTTTATTTATTTTCCTTTTGTTTCAACTTTTTTTTTTTCTTTCTTTCTTTCTTTTTTTTTCTTTTTTTTCTTTACCACGGATATTTTCAAACATACTCAAAAGAGAGAGAGCATGGTAATGAATGTTCTTGTAGCTTGCACTCAGGTTTGACCATGAAAAACATTCTGCCCTCCCATCGTGCTATGGTTGTTGAGAAATACCCATTTCACAGATGTCGAAACTGAGGTTTAGAGGCATTAACTCAACCGCCTCTTCTAAGTCAACAGCAAAGAAGTGAGTGCAGAGCCCAGTTTCCCACCCAGGCAGCCTGACTATAGGGACATCCCCTCCTGGAACCAGTCCTGCTATCGGAACTCACTCAAGCCCGTCATTTTAAGGGGGAAAGGGAGACCCGAGCGGGGAAGGGACTTAGCCCAGGGCTCCTTCTGCGGGCTTGGCCTCTCTCTCTATGGAGGACACTGAAGGAAGGGTCACCCTCGGGAACAGGTCCCAGGAGAGGGCCAGCAGCCGTCTGCCCCTGCTCCCTGACCCGGCCGGAGTCTCTTGTGGGGTCCCCTTAGGGACGAGGGGCAGGGGAGGAAGGAGGAATGCGAGCTCCAGCTCCACGTGCTCTCAGCCCTGATCGGGAGGGCCCCCCAGAGCGGGGCTCGCCCCAGGAAATCGGGGACCAGGAGACAGGGTGCAAAGCCCCAGCCTGGGCCGGACGGAGAAGCGCGCGAAAACTTCCCCGCAGTCCCTCCGCTCGCCCGGCCCGCCGCCCGCACTCCGGCGCCCAGCTGCAACCCGTCAGCCGGCGCCCTCTGCCCCCGGCCCCCTGCCCTCTCCTCCGCCATCCCCCGCCCCCCTCGGATTCTTACACGCGCCGCCCCAGCAGCCCGGACCGCGCGCCGGGCTCGGCACCGTGCAGCCCAGCCTGCTGGCGCCGCCGCCGCCGCCGCCGCCGCCACAGCCCCGAGCGCGGAGTTGTTGCAGCCGCCGCCGCCGCCACTTTGGCCGCTGCCACCACAGCAGCTGCGCCAGCTCTCTCATCCGCCGCCTACCCTCCACCCCGCCGGCCCCGCCCCCTTCCTCCTTAGCCGCGGCCCATTCGCTAGCTAGGCTGCCGTGATGAGTTCTAATTGGCCAATCCTCAAGTCCTTCCCCTGTTCTCGTCCACTGCCGACGCAAGACCCCCTGCCCGCCTCCTAGAGAAGGGGAGGGACTGAGAAGCTCCGCCCCTTTCCCCTCTCCTCTCTCAGAGGCAGTCCGTGTCTTCCGATTGGTGGAGGGTCAGCGAGACGGTGCCTCTGATTAGTCAGGCCCCGAAGTGGGTGGCACTGAGCGGAATTGCGTGGTGAAAAGGAAAGTCAATCAGGCTCCGAGTCCCGCCTTCTGAGATTGGCGGGTAACCTAGCAACGCAGATACCTGCGCAGGTAACGTCAGGTAGGAAAACCTGGAGCCCTCAGAGCAGGTGAGTGACCAGGTGGGGAAGGGCTGGGAAGGAGAGGGAAATGCGGAAAGGCGGCTAGCCTGCTAGCCTTTGGCTCTCTGAGGGATCAGGAACCCTCATCGCGATCCCATCCCCGCCCCAGGTCCCTGCTCTCCAGCCCTTGACATCTTCCGTGACCCTGCCTGTACTCTGTCCCTCCGCTTATCGTCTCCATGGTCCTGTTTTCTCATCTCTGAAATGTGGAATCACATGGTAGTTAACTAATTTCAAGTGCTGGGGGCGAGAGAGTAGTTTATAAGTCCCCTACCATTCTACGCAAGGTCCATATATTTCAGGGTAAGCGTATAATGCAATGCATCTCAATGTGTTTATATTAGGTCATTTTGATTGTGCCAATTTTTGCCTTTTGTGCTAACTTGAAACGTAATTCCCTGCCCTGACCCGGTTGCTCAGTTGGTTAGAGCATCCTCCCCTTACACCAAGGTTGCAGGTTCAATCTCCAGTCAAGGCCCATACACGAAGCAAGCAATGAATGCATACATAAATGGAACAACAAATTGATGTCTCTCTCTTTCTCCCCTCTTTCTCTATCTAAACTCAATAAATAAGGGAGGGGAGAGAGATCCAATCGGACTTTCTTGTTCCCTATTTCCCCTGTAAGGTGACCCAGAGGAAGTGAGAACCATAACCAGGCCAGGCCAGGGCAAACGGCCAAGGACTGAACTTGGTGGGAGAGTGGAGAGTGAGAAGCAGTGCATTCTAATATAGAGACTTTGCTAGTAGAAAGCAAGATGTCACACACCTCTTAGAAAGCCCTCAATAGCCTTTTGATGGAAAGAATGCAGCTGTAACAAAGGCTTTGGGGCCGGGGCCCTAGCGTCAGTCTCCTCTCCCCCAAGCTGGATGGGCTGCCCAGGGCATCCTAGACAGAGCTCCACCCTGGCTCTGGGCCAGGTGTCGGTCCAGAATGGTCCCAGGCACCTGTGGCCCGACATAAATGCCAGAGTTTTAGCTTGGCCTGTTCACTTGCAGTGGAAGACGGGATTAAAGGGGCTAGTCTTCCCTGCCTGCTCCATTGCTAGGTGCCCCCACACTTTCCTTTTTCCCCAGGAGAAAAGACCCTGGAGCAATGAGGCCCATGTAGCACCTGACTCACGCCTGAGCTTATTATAACACTTCCCTTTGAAGAGGGCTTTTAACTCCCCAAAGGGCTTTCCCAGGTGCCACACCATCCCCCTCCACCAGCCAGCTCCCTTTGATGTGGCTGGGACAGGTGTATCCCCCGGAGCCAGACAGATAAGGGACTCTGACTCGCCCAGACTTATTCCCAGAGCCTCTGATAGGTTTGAGTTTTGCACCCAGGTCTCCTAATACCAGTTTGTGACTCTGATCTTGATTCTGTAATTTGGGGTGGCTTTATTTTATTAATTTTAATTTTTTAAAATAAATTTATTTTGTTATTGTTGTTAATCCTCACTCAAGAATATTTTCCCATTGACTTTCTAGAGAAAGTGAAAGGGAGAGGGAGAGACGCAGAGAGAAACATCGATGTGAGAGAGAGACACACCGATTGGTTGGCTCCCACACAACCCCCAACCAGGGCTGGGGATCGAGCCTGCAACTTTGGCACGTGCCCTGGACCAGAATGGAACCTGGGACCCTTTTGTCTGCAGGCCAGCACTCGATCCACCCCGCCACTCGATCCACTCGATCCACCGGTTTGGCCCTGATGGGGCTCAGGACGGCACAGGTGTCAGCTTGTCAGACAGAGCTGGGACAGACTTCCTCTGAGCCTGGATGGAGCACCAGACCTGTGACGGGAGGTGGGGGGTTTACAGCAGAGCAAGGCCTTTGAGGTCCTCAACCAGGAGCACCCCCACACCACACTCCGCCCCCAGGGGCATTTGGCAATATCTGCAGGCACTGTCTCCCATTGGTCAGAAACTGGCCGTGGGAGGTGGGCTACTGGCATGGAGTAGGTGGAGGTCAGGGATGTGCTCTCATATAATAGCAGCAGGTTGTATCCTAGGAGCCAATCCAATGCCTTTAACACGAGGGCTTTCCAGCACAGGTTTTTCTTTTTAACCACAAATCAAAGAAATACATTCTCCTTCCTGACCCAGCAGATATGTTTAATTACAAATGAGTATTTACTCCATATAGTGCACTCTAACATATATATATTTCAGAGAGGAAGGGAGAGATAGAAACATCAATGATGAGAGAGAATCACTGATTGGCTGCCTCCTACACCCTCCCCACTGGGGAGTGAGCCAGCAACCTGGGCATGTGCCCTTGGCCAGAATCGAACCTGGGACCCTTTAGTCCACAGGCTGACACTCTATCCACTGAGCCAAATCGGCTTGGACGTCTTTCATTTACTTTTAGTGAATTGATTTCACTCACTAAAGGGGCACAACCCTTGGTTTAAAAAAGACACTTCTTCAACATAATCTGTCAGCCAGGAAAAGCCCAGTGTTTTGCATTTTATAAGGTTATAATTTTTTTTTTTTAATTTTAAGTAGGAGAAGTTTATTTTAGAAGGGTTCTCAACTCCTTACTAGGAAATTATTCCTTCTGTCTGCAACACCGAAATGTTCCTTTCCACAGTTGGATGTAACTGGAAATAAACATTCCTAAAACTACACTTTCATCAAAAGAGGGATTAAAAATCACGATGAATTAATTTATAAGGAGGAGGAAACTGGAGAATGGTGACTAGTTTAGTGGATCTAAACTAGTTCTCCTCTGGCTGGGCTGTTTTTATTGATGAGAGAGAAAGAGAGAGAGAGAGAGAGAGAGAGAGAGAGAGAGAGAGAGAGAGAGAGAGAGAGAGAGAGAGAGAAAGAGAGAGAAACATTGATGTGAGAGAGAAACTTCGATCAGTTGCCTCCTGTCCATGCCCCAGCCAGGTATTGAACCTGCAAAACCTAGGTATGTGCCCTGACCAGAAATTGAACCAGTGACCTTTCAGCGCTTGAGACGATGCTCAACCAACACTAGCCAGTGCAGGCCTTGCTTTTTAACAAGAGATCTGGTCTGGACTCATTGTTCTATCACTAATAGTTTCTAGCTAGAGTGAATATCAGGATGTAGACATTATCTTCTCCTTAAGGAAGTGATACAGATGTTCCAGTTGCAGAGGAGATATCAAGTTTTCTTTTTAATGACAAGTACTTAAGAACAAAAGTATACTTTAAAAAAATTAGGTTGCTGATAGTACAACGTGGCCTATAGATTTGGCAGACATCCAAAGGCGGCCTGCTACAGAGAGATTTGGGCAACGCTGCGCTAGAACTGACGAGGGCCTGTTACCTGACCCACGTGGTGGGACATCCACGCTGCCCTGTCGTGTGATCAGTTATAAGGTGTGTCTTGGTAATTAGTTGAGAATAAGTTTCAAAGTAGCCCAAGCTGGTTTGGCTCAGTGGATACAGTGTCGCCCTGCAGACTGAAGGGTCCCAGGTTCGATTCCAGTCAAGGGTATATACCTTGGTTGTGGGCACATCCCCATTAGGGAGTGTGCAAGAGGCAGCTGATCGATGTTTCTAACTCTCTATCCCTTTCTCTTCCTCCCTGTGAAAAATCAATAATATATATATATATATTTTAAAAAGTTCCAAAGTATACAAATGATTGACGCACATTATAAAAATCAATGAGAGATGATTCGAAGCTTCAATAATTTAGTCCCTCGCTTGCCTTCTGTCTGGGAATCGAACTGTGATCTGGTTCATAGGTTGATGCTCAACCACTAAGCTTCCAGAATATATATTTTTTTTTATCACCCTCTGACTTCTCCACAAACCAGTGTTAAATCTGTGGGGTTAGTTGTAAGGTTAAATTTTCTTCCCCTTTTCCTCCTGAGGGGAAAAATATATATAATTTACCTCATTTTTTTCCCCTTTCAAAACGTTCTGAGAGTGAGAGTAATAAAATGTCTAACCAGCCCCTATTGAATGAAGCCGAGGTATCATTTGCATGATAAAGATATATTTCCATTTGTAAAGTTCATCAGCAGAATTAATGACAAATAAAGGGAAGATCCAATTAAAGTTCCCCACCCATTAGCAATCTCGCTTCAACTCTCGGGGCAGGAATTTTCAAAGGAGAGGCCGAAGTAGGAAATTATTTCAATATTAAGGTTGGTGGCATTAAAAAAAAGGACACGGAACGGTCATATTAGAATTCGAGGAAAAGAGATTCTCTGGTGATTCTTGTCATCGCAGTCAGACGCGCTTCCCCCCATCCCAGCTCCGCAGGCTTTTTCTTGTTCGCCCAAATGAGCTGTCAGGAACTGATGGGCGTCATCATAATCAAAGAAAACAAGTTTGCCCTTTAAAGCAAAAGAGGTAATTTGGCTGAAAGCAAATTGGAAACATTTCATGTAACGTTGCATTTCCAGCCGCCATCCCCGAAGAATTTGGGCGTTTTGATTTATGCCTGCAGGTTTGGGGGGGGCGGGGGAGGAAAAGGGGGGTGGGTAAGAGGGGGAAGAAGTGCATTCATTAACTGTTTTAGTCCCATTCATCCTGTGGCTGAGGGCCACTGAGCCTCCATCCCCCGAGAGGACGGTCCCTGGCTGTCCTTAGAAGGTTATCCTCAGGCCGAAACCGGTTTGGCTCAGTGGATAGAGCGTGGCCCTGCGGACTGAAGGGTCCCAGGTTTGATTCCGGTCAGGGGCATGTACGTTGGTTGCGGGCACATCCCCAGTAGGAGGCGTGCAAGAGGCAGCTGATAGATGACTCTCTCTCATCGATGTTTCTAGCTCTCCATCTCTCTCCCTTCCTCTCTGTAAAAAAATCAATAAAATATATTAAAAAAAAAAAAGTTATCCTTAGGAACAGCCCTAGAGGAACTCAGGACATTGAAGGAAAAGCAGGAAATGGGTGGGGATGAAATTTATATAATTTACTTTCTCCTCCATTCGGTGCTCAGCTCCCTGAGGCTTCTGGGATCCCTCTGGCCCGGCCTCAGCACCCGAACTGGCTACCTTTTTAAAAATATATATATTTTATTGATTTTTTTTGTGTTTTTTTTTTTTACAGAGAGGAGGGGGGAGGGATAGAGAGTTAGAAACCTCAATGAGAGAGAAACATCGGAATGTATGGGGGGGCAACGGTAAGATATATACACAGATAATAATTTTTAAAAATTAAAAAAAAGAAAAAGAAGAGAGAAACATCGATCAGCTGCAACTAAGGCACATGCCCTTGCCCAGAATCGAACCCGGGACCCTTCAGTCTGCAGGCCGACACTCTCTACTGAGCCAAACCGGTTTGGCTGAACTGGCCACCTTGATCCTTGTTTTCGTCATTTCCGGCTTTTCTTTGATCCCCACCCCTGCTCTCTGTTTACTCTTCCTCCTCCTTCGCCTTTACATCCCTGGAGCCTGCTCCATCCTGTGCAGTCAGTGACCTAGACCGCGTTGTCAGCTAGGGTCCTTTGGTCGCAAGCCACAGAGACTGGCCCCGGCTAAGCAAACGGTGAACGGTGACGGAAAAGCTGGAGAACCGGAGTCTGAGAGGACTGCGGCTGCGGGGGTTCTGGGGATCTTGGCGGCAGGGTCCTCAGAACCCACCACCGGCAGGCATCAGCCGTCACCGTCTCCCGCCCGCCCGCGTGGCCCTCGGAATTCCCCGGAGGAAGAAAGCAGGGCTCTCTGATCAGCAGCCCCACCGGGACTGCACCCGGCAGAAGAGAGGATCTGAGTGCCGAAAGGGAAACGGGGCTGTCGCCTGACAAAGAGGAAACGATCACAGGAAGGCCAGGACGTCCTGTCCATGGTCTGCACTGGTTGTGGCCGCTGGAACTCACGGAGTTTACACGGCCTCTCCCAGCTTCCCTAGTGACTCAAGGGCCCCGAAATTCTCTCCCCGTCACCCAAACCCGGAGCTGTCTTTGGCTCCTCAAGCCCTGTTGGTTCCTTCTTCTGATTGTCATGGGCGTGAACTGTGTCCCCAGCTGCCCCTCGCTGTGAGGGAGGCCGAGAAGAAGGGCAGTGTTTCCGGCCTGCACGGTATAGGCGAGCAAGCCTGCTACCAGGGGCTCGGCACTGTGATAACCTGAAATGAGAATTCAACCAAGGCTGGAAGCCCGGGAGAGGCTTCGCTGAAGAAGTGACACAGGAACTGAGAATAAGGAATTAAGTTGGCAAGAGAGAGGGGGTGGGGGGGCGCATTGCAAGAAAAAGAAACAGCATGTGCAAAGGCCCTGCGGTGGGAGGTTTATAGTATCTCAACTTACCAGCTGGCCACCAGTCCTTTCCCTATAAATCATCCATACAACAGGTCTCTCTGTCACGTTTCCTGCCATCAAAATGGATCCCAAAGTCCTGCCAGATCAAGTCCCCGGACTGGTGTCGAAGGCAGGCGCGATCCCATCCTATTCTGTGACCGCACCTCTATTCTCTTCCTCCTCTAGTTGTTGGCCTTCATGCATGCATGTTTCAGCTCCCACACCAGGTCATAAGCTCTGGCAGGACAGAGCTTGGCATGGCCTTCATGTCCCCAGGGGGCGCAGACAAGACCAGACTAGATCTCTACAGGGATGATCTTTATTGCAGGGGGCAGCAGCAGATGTGAGCCGACCAGCTGAGCAGCTGTTTCATCATCTAAGCCGGAGATCATAAGGGCCCTGGTGACAGAGCGGCTGCTGAAAGGGGGGATGTGGAAGAGGGAGCTGTCGAGGAGAGATCACTGATGGAAGTGGGGGCAGATCGGGTGTGTGGGGAAGGAAGAGTGGGGGGAGGGGGGACCACTCAGGTTTCTGACTGGAGCAACTAGGATGGCTGATCATCAGGACAAGGGATAAAGAAGAAGCAGAGTGCCGAAACCGGTTTGGCTCAGTGGATAGAGCGTCAGCCTGTGGACTGAAGGGTCCCGGGTTCGATTCCAGTCAAAGGGCATATATCTTGGTTGAGGGCACATCCCCAGTGGGGGGTGTGCAAGAGGCAGCTGATCGATGTTTCTCTCTCATCGATGTTTCTAACTCTCTATCTCTCTTTGTTCCTCTCTGTAAAAAATCAATAAAATATATATTTTTTTAAAAAGAAAAGAAAAGAAGGAGCAGGGTGAGGGATGGGCACGTGGCGGGGGTTGGGGGGTGTCTTAGGTGCTTTATGCTGGGAGCCCAGGTTCATCAGAGACTTCTGGATCTCCATTGAGGCTGAGATTCTTAACTGGGAAATCATCGCGGTCCTGGACTTGGGGTTTCGGTTGGTTTCCCTGGGCTAATAATATTAGTTATTATTTATTGAGCACTCCCAATGTCCAGGCCCCGTGCCAGAAACATCCCCCAGAAGCTGAAGATCCCCGTCTTATGGCCGATGAAGCCGGGGGCTTAGGGGAATTAGATAAAAGCCCAGGGTCCGCCAGCAAGGACCTGAGCCTACATGGGGCTGCAGCAGAGAGAGCTCTTAGTCATCACGCCATGCAGCAATGTCAGTTCTTGATTTCTGGTTGCCCCCGTAGGCTTTTTCTGAAGCGGTCTTATAAATAGGCGTTTTATTCTGCAACAGCTGTAGCTTTCCAGAAAACTTGCAAAGATAATACAGAAATTCCCGTCCGCCCTCCACTGGCTCCCCCTACTGTTAACATCTTACATAAGCGTGTTATGTTTGTCCAAGCTAAGACGCTAACACTGATGCAGTGCTATTGACCAAAGTGTCCACTTGAGTTGGATTTCACCAGTTTTCTTACTAATGTCCTTGTTTCCCTTTCAGAATTCAGTCCGGGATCCAGGGTTGCATGTAGCAAAGCCATTTTTTTTTTTTTTTAAACAATACATTTCAAAGTCATTGTCCATCCCACCCTGGCTTAAAAACCCAGCCAGCACAAGTGGGCTGTGCTGGTCCCAGTCCTGTTTGCTCTGTCCCTGTTCTGCTCTGTGTCTTGGGCTGTTCTCCCCTCCCTCACCCTCCCCAGCAGGCTGCCTTGCCCAGGCTCCCTTTTCAGCTGGTTCCTCACTGGGCTTGACCAATGGGAGGCACTGGTGTTGGACTGGAGGGCAGGATGAAGGGAGAAGCCGGAGTACTTCTCCCTCCTTACAGGCCCTCTGGAACTGCAGCCTCTCCCGGAGAGGAAACGGCTGGGGTTCTGCCCCCCGCTGGCTGACCCCAATCCCGAAGTTCCCCACCTCCTCCTGGGGTGGCTTCCCGCCACCAACAATTTTATTATTATTTTTTTAAATATATATTTTATTGATTTTTTACAGAGAGGAAGGGAGAGGGATAGAGAGCTAGAAACATCAATGAGAAACATCGACCAGCTGCACACCCCCTACTGGGGACGTGCCCGCAACCAATGTACATGCCCTTGACCGGAATCGAACCCGGGACCTCTCAGTCCGCAGGCCAATCCTCTATCCACTGAGCCAAACCGGTTTTGGCATGCCACCAACAATTTAACCATTGCTGCTGGGGGGCTGGCTAGGGGCGACTTCCCCTTGCCCTGGTTGACCCCTCAGCTCCTCCATCACCTGTGTTACCAGTTTTCTGTCCTTAAATACTCAGAAAGTTGTCCACATCCCTGGTTGGTCCCTGCCTGACACCTGTGCCCAAGACCCACCTCCACACGTGGCCCTCCTACCCCTGTGGCCCTGACGCTGTCACAAAGCTACCAACCGCTGTTGGTGAGGGTTCCGTGCACAAGCTGCAGAGCGCCTACGGTGAACCCTCAAGGCCAAGTTTATGGTTGACCTCTGCACAGCTCTCCTAACGGCGCGCCCCTTCCTTTTTCAGGAAAACAGAGGCAGGAGACCTGTCCAGTCTGTCCAAGTCTCCCAGGGCCCACCGAGACCGAGAAGGCTGCCTGCAACATGGCACTAGACATCCTGGCCGTGGGCGCCCTCTACCAGAGCTCGGATATCAGCAAAATGAGGGTGATGGCAGAGTCGCCCAAAAAGGGAACTCCCACGCCAAAACCCTTCACCCCCTTGAAGACCAAGCTCACCACCATCGAGACCAAGAGGATCATGTCCGTGCTGGACGAGACCATCCAAAAGGTGGAGCTAGTGACGCTGCTGTCCTCCGTGGCAGCCAACATGGAGCTGGAGGGCCTGCTGGGCGAGGAGCTGAGCCGGGCGGTGCGGGAGCACGAGGACCTGTGCCAGGTGCTCATGAACAAGGTCCGCTACCTGCAGGAGGAGGAGCTGCAGCTGCAGGCCGAGGAGGAGTTCGAGGAGGAGGCCTGGTTCCGAGACCTCCTCCTGTCCATCGAGCTGCAGAAGTCCAACCTCCTGCCGCTCATGGGGCAGATCCGGGACTCCACCAAGAACATCCTGCGGCTCCTGCTGGGCAACCCGAGGGCGGCCCAGCTCCTGCGGGCGCGGGCGGCGGACCGGGCCCCGGGAGCCCAGGGCTTCGTGGACAGCCTGGTGGAGCTCCGCGGCTTCCTGTTTGAGAAGCTGCTCACCAGCCCCATGGAGGCCAGGGACAAGGGCCAGTTCATCCAGGACATCACCAAGCGGAACATGCGGAACCAGGAGGTCATCGACGCGCTGGAGAACGAGCTGGCCGAGAGGATGAGGAACAGGGCCGCGGAGGTACCGCTTCCTGCACGGGGCGGGTTCTGGAAGGAGCCCCACCGGGAGCCCAGACCTCCTGGCTTGGGTCCCCCCCCCCCCCCCCCCCGCCCCCGGGGATTTAAGTAGATGCTTTCATTCCTTTATACCATGAATATGGTTTTGAGTACTTATGAAGGGCCAGGTTTATATCAATAATTAAGTCCATATGGTCCCAGCCTCATGGAGTTCACAGTAAGGAAGATAGGACTTAAAGAGCTGATTTAATTACAGGTTTTTAAAAATATATTTCTAAATTGATTTCAGAGAGGAAGGGAGAGGGAGAGAGAGATAGAAACATGAATGATGAGAATCATGGATCTGCTGCCTCCTGCAGGGGACCGAGCTCACAGCCCAGGATTGTGCCCTGACTGGGAATCGAACCCTGACCTCCTGGTTCATAGGTCGACGCTCAACCACTGAGGCGCGCCAGCCAGGCTAATTACAGTTGGGAGACATGCAATATGGAGGGTAGGTCTGAGGTGCTGTAAGAGAGGGTTATAGGAGAGCTGAACTCACACCCAAAGGGTCCAGGACGGTGAAACCAAGACCCGAAGAACAAGAGGGCGTGAGGCAGACAGGTGAGGCAGGGACGACTTCCTGGCCAGGGGCAGGCAAACTTTCCACAAAGGGTTGCACAGTCAACACTTCGTGTTTGGAGGGCCTGTCTCTGTTGCAACTGCTGAACTCAACTGAATCCCCAGTGTAAAAGCAGCCATAAGCAATCCATAAATGAATAGTCTATGTTCCAATAAAACTTTATTTACAAATACAGGCAGGCAGCCCAATTTGGCCTGGGAGCCTTTGTTTGCAGACCCCTGTTCCAGGGTGTGTGTGGGTGTGGGTGTGGGGGGGGCGGGGGGTGTACCTAGGAACCCAAACCTGCCAGTAAGCAGAAGGGAAGGGGAAAGAGGGGCAAGGGGCAGATCATTCGGGGTTGGGGTTTGAGGCCTAATCAAGGGATGTGGTCTTTGTCCTCGGGGCAAGGGGCAGGTGGGAGGGGTGAAAGCGCTAATAAAATGTTTAAGAGGGAAAATGGGTGGGTGGGTGGGAAGAGATCAACTGAAGAACTTGTAGGCACATATGCATAACCCATGGACACAGACCATAGGGCGGTGAAGGCCTGGGGTCTTGACCCCTGGAGTAGAAGGGGTCAATGGGGCAAAAAGGGGTCATATATGGCAGGGTCTCTCTTTTCCGTGTCCAGCATGGAAAGAGAATGATCCAGTTCTTCCAGGAGAGGGGCTGGGGATTGAGAAATATGAAAGAAAAAGCAAGACACAAAATGGAAGGAAAAAGCTGGGACCAGTGGGACCGCTGCCCTCTTCTGGTGGAGAGACAGTGACCCAGAGCCTAGCAGCCTGTTTATTTTACCCCCCACAAATCAGGAAGTTTCCCCAAAACTTAAGATAAAGGAGCTCCGGTGGACCGGAGCATTCCCAGTGCTAGCCTGGATTTACATCTTTTTTTTTTTTTTTAATTGGTCCTTCGAGTGGATTTACGTATCAAAATGAAGGTCAAGCTGACAACACCCTTGCCTTTTGGCAAAGCATGTTTCCAGGGTGTGGCTTTGCCAAGGCCACTGGGTTCAGCTGACAATAATTAAAGAATGCCCACGTGCCTCCCAGGCGCTCTCTACAGACATATGTAATACTTTCAACAATAAAGATTAAAAAAAAAAAAAAAAAAAAAAAGGAAGGAAGGAAACGATCCGGACCTAATAATAACCATAGGTCCCATGTTAATGCAGTTGGCCCATGAACAACACAGCTTGAAGCTGCACAAGCCCACTTATGCGTGGGTTTTCTTTCCTTAGGATTTCCTTAACCACATTGCCTCCTGTCTAGCTTTCTCTCTTGTAAGAATACAGTATGTAGCACAGATGACAGGAAAAATATGTTAACCGACTGCGTTATTGGTAAGGCTTGGGATCAGCCTTTCGAGTTTAAATATAAAACAGCCAGGTCCTCCACCCCATCCCTATTTTTAAAAAATATATTACTGATTTCAGAGAGGAAGGGAGAGGGAGAGATAGAAACATCACTGATCGGCTGCCTCCTGCACGCCCCTACTGGGGATCCAGCCCACACCCCAGGCATGTGCCCTTGACCGGAATCAAACCAGGAACCTTCAGTCCACAGGCCGATGCTCTATCCACTGAGCCAAAAGGCCAGGGCTGTCCCTGTTTTTGAATCAACTGAAGGCAGGACAAGCCAGGCCTACAGGGGGAGCAGGTGGCTGTCCTGTGGGGCGTGTCCATCACACTTTCCTGCATCTGTGTCTCTGCCAACTGGGCACCCCCACTGTGCCCCCAGCAGGAGTGTCCCCCTGTCCTAGCCCTCTCTCCTGCCCTCCATTCATGCCAGGAAATAAAGGGGGTGGCCAGGAACCTGGGCTCCGGGTCAGACAGACCTGGCTTCGAATGCCGGCTCAGCTGCACCACCCTGGACAGATGAGTTGGCCCCTTCAGCCTCAGTTTCCTCGTCTGGCATCAGGCTGTCCCTGTGCCCACGGCGCTGGGGCAGGACTCGGCGAGGCGATGGCACGGCAATGGCTGGCGTCTGCGCCGAGCCGTGGTCACGTGGGTTCTGACTCGGCCTCTCCTCTCCCGGGCCCAGGTGGAGAAGGAGAACTTTGTGATCCAGGAGCTGAAGAACCACCTGCACCAGGTGCTCAAGTTCTCGGAGAACAGCCTGACGCGCACCAAGCAGGAGGCGGAGAAGCAGCAGAAGGCGGACTACCGGGCCTCGCAGTCCCGCGTGGCCAGGATCCAGCAGGACATCCTGCAGCTGCGCTCGCAGTTCCACAGCCTGGTCATGGAGAACCGGGAGGCCGAGCAGGCGCTCCGGAAGGTGCCCTGGGGCGGCATCGAGCTGGGGACAGGGTCCAGCATGGAGGGCAGGGCTGCCCCAGCCACTAGGAAGCCCAGCGTGGAGCCAGTGCCCCCTGGGAGGCAGGAGGGTGCCCGTCCCGCTGCCGCACGCCCCCTCTGAGATCTCAGGCAGGTTCCCTCGTCCCCGCCCCCCCCTCCCTGAGGGGATGATGGAACCTACCTGTCAATACCGGGCAAGGGAACACGAGGAGCATGTGAGCCTGTTTTCACATCTTTAAAATGAACGTGATCAACTCAGTCTTAACAAGAATTAAATGACAGGCAGAGGGCTGGTGCAGAATTGGTGCTCAGTACATACCATTCCCCCGTGCCTTCTCCATCGTCTCAGCCAGGCCCCAGGCCCACTTCGCACTCGAGTGTGGGTTTCAGAGTCCCTCTCCCGATGAAGCACACCTTTTCCGGTACTTGTTCCCGGTTTCACTTTAGTGTCTTCACTCTTCTGAGCACCTGACGGAAGCCCCGGGCCTCTCCCCCATCAAATCTACACTGGTGGGCAACCGTTGGGGGACACAGGCCCCGCTGTGCTGCCCAGTTAAGAATTCTTGCTCTGTAGGATTAGGGAGCTGGTTTGTTATTTTTAAACTGAGGTGAAATTCACAAAGCATGGAATTCATTGTTTTAAAGCGAACAGTTCAGTGGCATTTAACACACTCACAGTGCTGTGCAGCCACGCCTTGGTCTTGTTCCAGACATTTCCATCGCTCCAAAATAAAACCCCACACCCATCGCTCCAAAATAAACCCCCACACCCATCGCTCCAAAATAAAACTTCACACCCATTACAGTCTCTCCCACTCCTTCCCTGGCACCCTAAAACCACTGACCTCCTCTCTATCTCTAGGGACTTGCCTATTCCGGGCGTTTCATACAGAAAGAATCATAAAACCTGTGGCCTTTCTTGTCTGGCTCCTTTCACTCAACATCATGTTTTCAAGGTTCATCCATGATGTAATGTGTAACAGTACTTCATTCCTTTTTATGGCTGAATAACGTTCCATTGTATGGATGAGAGCTGATTTCTTTTATTTTTTTTTATTAAAAAAATCTTTATTGATTTCAGAGAGGAAGGGAGAGGGAAAGAGAGATAGAAACATCAACGATGAGAGAGAATCATTGGCCGCCTCCTGCATGTCCCCTAATGAGACCCAGGCATGTGCCCTTGAGCAGAATCGAACCTAGGACGCTTCAGTCCTCACGCTGATGCTCTATCCACTGAGCCAAACCAGCTAGGGTGGAGCTGATCTCTTTTAAAAAGCAAAATTAGATCATGACCCTCTACCGCAGTGTTTCCCAAAGTGTGGTACGCGTTGCACTGGAGTGTGGTGGGGATATGCACTGCACCGTGCTTAGCTGCGCCTAATTCTGCGTTTTCATGAAGACGAGGGGCACTCAGCGTTACGGAAATTATAGAAGGGGTACACATATGTCACAAGTTTGGGAAACACTGCTCTACCCCATCTAAAGCTACCCAATAGCTTCCCCGCCCCCTTACACTAGAACCCAAGCTCTGCCCCCTGCTGCCACTCCCGCTGCCACTGCCACGCAGCGTCCCACTCTGCCCTCCCAGGGTCCACGCTCCGGGGCCCTCCATTCCAGCCACACTGGCTTGACCTCTGCTCTAGAAACACCACAAGCTTGCTCCCATCCCGGGGTCTTTGCATCTGCGGCTCCCTCTGCTTAGAATGTTCTGGAGCCAGACTGCTGGCCTCAAACGGAGCTCCAACACTCACCAGCTCTATGGCCTTGGGCAAGGGAGCGAGTACGGCTGACCCTCAGTTTACCCATCTGTGAAATGGAGGACCCACCTCGTGTGGATCCATAGGCGAGGCATGGAAGGCACCCACCAGAGGGCCGGCTGGTTCGGAGCCTGCTTGGCATTGTTTATTGTAAATACTAACTGGATTTTTTCTTTTTTTTTTTTTTTTAGAAGAAATATAAAGTGGAGACGGAAATCGAGAACTGGATCCAGAAATACGACACGGAGATGACCGAAAAGCAGGTATTTGTTGCTGCATAAATCTCTCTCAAGTGTATTTCCCACAATCCTCTAGGAGTGGGGATGGGAAGAGAGGCCCCAGGATGGTCTGTGGTCTTGGCCAAGTTCCGGGCCTCCCTGCTCCTTCCCTGGGCGCCAGGGTTTGTCTGGCCTGGGGCAGCGAGGGGTGGGAAGGGACAGACCCAGAAGCTGTGACCCTGGCTCCCTCTAGCGTCCACATCCCGTACTCTCTGCTCCAGCGGGCACCCAGGCCAGGGCTCATCCCCAGTGGACTCGGGCGTGAGCTTGCCTCCGCCACGTCCCTGTGCCACGCAGAAAGCTCCTTCTGCATGCCCGCCGCTTGCCAGGTGCTGGGACCCGGCAGTGAGAAAGGCCTGTGGCCACTTGGAGGTTCTCCGCTGTCACTCACAGGCTGTGGGCCCTAAGCTGTGGGCGTGGCCTTCCTGGGCCCATTTCTGCGTGATCAGCGGGGTGGTCATCCCCAGGTCGGGCAGCACGCAGCCAGTGAGGCACCACTGTCGCCAAAGCTTGTGTCCCGCACTGGGTCTGGCCTGCAGGATGTGCCTACCATATGGGGTGCCCTCAAGCCCCCCACCAGCTCCGTGGTAACCTCGGTGGCCCACGGCCCTGGCTGTGGGGCCAGGAAGCCTGATGGGCACTGGAGCGTGCTGCTCAGGGAAGGGCAAATCGGGGCCTGGCTGTCCGACCATGAGAGCTCCGGGGAGGGGGCCCTGGGGAGGCTGGCAAACGTGAGAGGGAGGGAGGTGTGAGCTACAGCAGGAGAGGCTGGAGTTAGGCATAAGGAAGAGCCGTGGGACTGAGTTCCCTGAGGAAGTCCCACTCAAGCTTTGTGACACGGACGGCCTCAGCGGCAGCCGCCTGCATTTTTTCCGTCCCCACGCGTGCCTGGCACCTGCATCCAGCAATTGTGTCCGTCGTCCTGTGTCACTTAATCCTGGAAACGGCTCCCACCCACCCCTTCCTGCGTTTGCAATTGTCACGGTGTTTCGGACGAGGAAAAACGAAGGCTTGTACGGCGTGGCTGAGCTGGGACTTGGACTCAGTCTGGCCAACCACAAGCGGTGATCTTTCCCGGGTCCCACCTCGCACCAGGATGGAGCTCACGCCCCTGGCACTCTCTCCCGGGCCTCGGAGGCAGAAAGCCTCAAGCAGGCGGCCTTGCTGGCCCGGAAGCCCCCGTGGGAAGGATGGGGTGCGTGCTGAGGGCCGGGCAGGCCGCCCGATGCCCGGGGAGCCCACTGACCGGCCCTCCCTCCGCAGGAGGAGTACGAGGAGCTGGACATCATCCACAAGGAGGAGAAGATCCAGCTGAAGGAGCTGCAGACGCGGTACGAGGTGCTGGTGGAGGAGTTCTCCCAGATCCGGGAGGAGCGGGAGATCAACTCCAAGAAGAGGATGGAGGCCGAGCAGGACATGATGCGCATGGTGAAGGCGGCCACGCTCATCCAGGCCGTGTGGAAGGGCTACCTGGTCCGCTCCCTGCTCCGGTCCAAGAGGAAGAAACGGGGCAAGGGCAAGGGCAAGGGCGAGAAGGGCAAGGGCAAGGGCAAGGGCAAGAAATGAGCCCCGCCCCCGGCCCTGCTCTGATCCCCTGCACCGCCCCCTCCCAGAGTGCCGGCCGGGAGGCCCCCGGGACCAGGAAGCCCCGCCATCATGGCTCTCCTACCTTTTTCAGAATTAAAAGCCATTTCAAACCACTTCCTGTGAATAAGCCTTTGACCCAGGGTGGTTGGCCGTGGGTGTCCGTGCCTGTAAACGCCGTCCCCAGGAGGGGAGCGTGCAGGGTGTCAGCACTAACCATTCCTCTTTGCTCCCAGACCGGAAGCTGCCAAGGCCACGATGGACACGTGGTGTCCAGGGCTGCCCACGGAGGGGAGGGTGAGGGCAGGCAGCGCTCCGGCAGCACCGGCTTCCCTGCCCTCAGCCCCGCTCCGGGGCTGCCCATTGGCCCACAGCCTCTCCCGCACAGCGCTGTGAGCTCAGAGCCCCAAGATCACAGGCCAGCAGCCGCCACAGGCTTTATGCGGTGTCCAGGTAGTTGGACAATGTATCTTTTTAAAATTCACTGCTGGGACTTAAGGTATTTAAAAAAAAAAAATCGGGGACCCTCACACACAAATCCAGCTTCCTGCCTTTTCTGGAAAAATCTCACCAACCAGGTTCCCAGGGCTCTTCCGGAGCTGAGCTGAGCTGAGCTGCAGCTCCCCATGGTTAGTGGCAGCAGCTGAAGCTGACGGAGGAGGCCCCAGTGGGGCTGGAGGCCTGGGTTCCGGGACTTCAGGCCCGGACTTCAGGCCCCCACTCGCCACTGTCACAATTTCTGCGGCTTCCTTGTTGTGTCAGTATCGTTACTTAACCCCAACGCAGGCCTAACACCGGCTTTTCCCCTAGGGGAAAAAAATTTATTAAGCCACGGCTTTGGTGAGCTACTGACACATTTAATACGTGAAAATAAATACATGATCATTAAAAGAAAAAGCCCACCCTCATAGCACCCAGACACGGTGCCAGGGAAAACTCGGAGGCCTCCAGACTCGGCTGGAAACTCATCCTGAGCAGGACGTTTGGCTTGAAGGGAGGTTGGGGGTGGGGGTGGGGGCGAGAGAACCCTCCAGATTGGCGACCCACCATTTATTCATACTTGGCGGCAAGACAACGTGTGGGAGTGATGGGGGGCATCCCTGGGTTGGCACTGATACTGCATGTGGCTCTGACGGGACTAGAACAGATATCTCAAGGGGTGGCCCTCAAGTCCACGTTGTGGGGGCAGCAGGGAAGCAGAGGTTGTCAGGACAGAGGGCGTCCCTGACCACCCTCCATGCCTGCCACCCTGAGTGCCTCGCTGACGCCTGGGGGGTCTCCCCAGAAGCTCTCCCCCTCCCCGCCCATGCCATCCTCTGAAACTCCTCCCCTTGCTGCGACCCCAAGGGCAAACCTGATGAAAGGACCGGGAACCTCATTTCCAAGGGGGCTTTGGTCTGGGGGTGGCACCCCCTCGCTGGCACGTCGCTGGCACTGAAGCGCTGACTGCCCGAGCCCGGGGAGTCACCAGCGGGCTCCGGAAGGTCACCCCCGAGGGGGAAGGCCTGGGAACCCGAGGCCCACTCGCGTGGGGGCCCCCGGTGGGTGGGCGGCCAGTGCTGGGGGCACTCAGGTGGGTGAGGGAATGGGCACGCTCCCGCCTCGGAGAGCGTGGAGGGTCTAATCCAACCTTGGACACCTTCTCAGCCTCGGACCCCTCCCTGGGCTCTGTCTTCGTGGGAGCGGACGGGTGAACGGTGCGCTCTGGGGTCTCCCTGGGGTGGGGCGGGTGGCCCCTCGGGGTGGCTGGGGGTGTCCAGAAGAGCGTGTGGAGTTTTGAAGCACCCCCCTTCACCATCCACGGGGCCTCCCAGCAGGCGCCCACGGGTCGGGAGCCAAATAGTGACTCATCACAGTAAGAAGGAGTGTGGCTGATCAGTCTGGCAAAGGGAAGGGAAACGAAGTGAGTGAATAAACCTTACAACCTGAACACCCACCCACGCCACCCCACCCCCACCAGGCACCGGCAGCAGTAGAGAGGGTTGCCAGTAGATCCCCGGAAGTCCCTGTCTCCCAGCCTGGCACCCAGTGAGGCCACAGCCCCTTCATGTACCACTACCTCCATCTCTGCTATTTCGCCTCTACCTAGCATCCAGTCTCCCGATTCCTTGGCATGTGCCCCAGGCCTGGTCAATTTGCATATTTCACTCCTCTGGCCACACTGATTGGCTCAGGAATGGTCATCTGGTCCATTCTGTCCAATCAGAGTCTGCCTTAAGACCTTTGCTGCCGAAACAGGTTTGGCTCAGTGGTAGAGCGTTGGTCTGCGGACTGAGAGGTCCCAGGTTCGATTCTGGTCAAGGGCATGTACATTGGTTGTGGGCACATCCCCAGTGGGGGGTGTGCAGGAGGCAGCTGGTCGATGTTTCTCTCTCATAGACGTTTCTAGCTCTCTATCTCTCTCCCTTCCTCTCTGTAAAAAATCAATAAAATATATTAAAAACAAAACAAAAACAAAAAAACCTTTGCTGTAACTACTCGAAAGATGTTTTTCTCCCTCCTGACCTTGAAAAGCTGGCGTATGCAAGGGCAAAGCAGATGGTAGCATCTTACCTGTAACGTGTGAGGGAAAGCTGCACTAAGATGAAGACAGAATCCCAACGATAGTTTGAGCCCCGGTTATGTAAGCCCCCTACGTCTATGGTACTTTGTTATGGCAGCCATAATCAAAACACAACACCAGTCTCCTGTGTCTTTGTCCAAACACACGAAGGAACCCTGAGGTCCACTACTAGATACCTCCTTCCGGACGACATTAATCTGAAATAATCCCAATAACCTAACTCTAATCTGATAATAACCAGTAGCATCAGCTCCTGGTTTTCTAACTTGTTCATGAAAATGCAGCAAGAAATCTTTTCAAAATGAAATCTGAAACCAGCAAATCTATGTCATTTCATGGATCAACCACACCAATAATCTCATGCAAACTGCTCTGTACCCTTGGGCCAACCCTGACCTCTCTGGGCCTCAGGTGCCAGCCTCACTATTATCTACCAAGAGCTTCCTTAAGGGTCAGGTTACTGTGCCCAGCACAGTACACGCCTCATCTCATTTAATCCTCTCAGTAAAACCACTAAATCCACTTTCCACAGGAGGAAATTATAGCTCAGAGAGGGCAAGGGGCTTGCCCAGGGTCACACAGCACGTGACCAGCGGGGCTCTAAGAGGAACCTGGGTGGCAATGCCGAGTGCAGGAGTGCGTCTCCCGGTGCCGTTACCTGTATTTGTTCTTCTTCCTTGGCGTGAGGGTCGGGGTGCTGCCCCTGGAGGAGGGGGTCCCACAGCTCCCATTGGCCCCCGAAGCCCGTGGAGCCGCTCTGCCCACTCCTTTGGTTCTGTCGGCCTCCTCCACCCAGGGTGGGTCAAAGTCTGGCGGTGCGGGCCGGGGGCCCGAAGGGCTGCCGAACAAGGTCTCGTCCACGTACGACGCCCTGGCCTTGACCTGATAGCCGCCCCGGCAGCGGTGCTGAGGGCGGAGGGTCTGCATCCCGCCGACGGCCCGCTCCACCGGGGTCCTCATGCTGCCCGTGGTCCCGGGTGACCGCAGGCATGCGCTGCCCAGCAGGCCATGCCTCCAGAGCTCCCTGAGAAAGGGGGTCAGGGTGCCATCCCTCTGTCACCGGCAGTGCCACCGGAGAAAGACTGGGAGTCCCCATCCCAAGGGCAAAAGGGTCAAGCGGTCCTCCTCGAAGGGTGACTGCCAACCTCGGGGGACATTCCGGAAATGTGTTGGACTTTTTTGATGGGGAGAGGGGTGCTGCTACAGGCACATTTTGAGTGAATACGCATTCCTAGCATACAGTGTGTACTGGATAAATATTTACAGAATGCTAGAGGGATGAAGGAGGGATGATGGGGCTTGTGTCCATTTTGGCACCAACCACAAAACAAACTGTGGTGTGCGGGGAAGGCAGGCCAGGCCTCTGAGTCCTGCATATGTATTTACGGAGCAGGAAATACCCAGTTTCACTCTCACGCCTACCTCCTGCAAACAGCTTCAGAAGCACCGTCTCCCTGAATCCTCTCATCAGTTCCGTGAAGCAGCTTTATGTCTACAGATGACAAAACTGGAGCTTCAAACGGTGACGTCACATGTGTCAGTCACACTTAGAAAGCGAAAACAGAGGAAGCAAAATGTGAACCTGGCAGGAGTCCAGGGCTTATGCACTTAACCATTCTACTTCAGGGGGGTCACCCCCCCCCCCCAACTGCCCCACATGCCCCATCTCCAAATTAATGTCCGAGGATCCTGCATTCTTTTATTTTTTAAGTTTATCATTATTGTGGAAAGTATTACAATACCTCTCCCCCCCACCCCCCGCACTGTCCCCTCCACTCCGCCCCGGCCCCGCCCCACGGCCTTTACCGCACTATTGTCTGTGTCAGGGGTTATGCGACCCTGCATTTTTGAATTATTTCTTACCGAGTATCTTGGCTCCTGGAGGTCGGCTACAACCATCGGAGCCCCCTCTCCGTAGGCTGGACTCTTCTGTGGGGGCGCCCGGGCACCCGCGGCGCGCGGCGCATTCGGGATCCGTTTATCCGGGGTCCGGAATCCTGGAACCCCGGCCGCTTAGGTCGCCCCGGGTCCCCACCCCGAGCACCGCGCGGACCGACTCCCGGGGACAGCCGGGCCCCGGCGACGTGCACTCCGCGCGCCCACCCGCAGCAACCAGCCGGCGTCCGGCGGCCGGAACCATTCGCGTCCGGGGGGGCGCCCAGGTCCGGACGCCCCGGGTTCCCCACAGCCTTGGAGCGGGGCCTCTCGCGCAGGGCAGGGGGGCACTGTGGGCGCGCCCAGCCTCTGGGGCTGCGGCAGGGGGGGAGCGCGGCCCGTGCCGGGCAGACACCGTGCCCCGTTCCCCGCCTCCACCCCCGCCCCCGCCGCGCAGTGGTACGTTCCCTCTGGCTCCGCCCCTTCCGTTCTCCGGCGCCGGGTCCGCATGGCTGCTGGGACGCGCCCGGCGGCCCGACCGCGGTCCCGACCTGCCATGGCCCAACGGAGGAAGAAGAAGGGGCTCCGGAAGCGCCGGGACGCGGCCTCCCACGCCCGCAGCAGCGACTCGGAGGACGGCGAGTTCGAGGTCCAGGCGGAAGATGACACCCGGGCGCAAAAGGTGGGAGCGCGGGGCTGGGATCCACGCTGGAGCCTGACGCCCGGCCCCGTGGGCCCCCCGCGGCCGCAGGTTGCCCCTGCTGAGGAGTGGGCACCACCGAGGGTGGGGAGAGGTCTGCTGGCCGGAGATCGGGGGCCAGGACCGCCGGTCGGACCCGGGTCCTGACGGCCCGAGCCTCCGCGTTCCGAAGGCTGCGGCCTGCGGGCCTGCCAGG